>NC_080570.1:88217181-88264714 GCF_030247185.1 Malaya genurostris
TCAAAGGAACGTGTTGGACATATTATTCACGAATATTTGGATATGAGAAAGCTTTGGGCAAAATGGGTGCCGCGTGAGCTCACAATCGATCAAAAACAACAACGAATTGATGATTCTGAGCAGTGTTTGGAGCTGTTGAATTGCTCCCTCATCCACCGTATTCTCCAGATTTGGCCCCCAGTGACTTTTTCCTGTTCTCAGACCTCAAGAGAATGCTCGCTGGTTGGTAAAAAATTTAGAAGCAATGAAGAGGTAATCGCTGAAACTGAGGCCTATTTTGAGGCAAAGGACAAATGGTACTACAAAAATGGTATCGAAAAGTTAGAAGATCGCTATAATCGCTGTATCGCCTCTGATGGCAATTATGTTGAAAAATAAAAACGAATTTTGGCAAAAAAATGTGTGTTTCTATTAAACGATACGAACTTTCCAGCCGAACATCTTGCACAATCTGTAAAAAAATGGGAGCTCTCTGGAACTACTCTCTATTTCCTCACGAGAATGGAAACGCAATGTTGGCCGGATTTCATTCATATATCAGTGTACAACTTTGCTTCCGCCGTTTTTTCCAAAATTAAAAGCTTTTTTGCGAAAAAGTGCTTACAGACGTATTATTCAAAGTATTGTGGCGACAACTTTCTCCCATCTTTCCGGCAGTTTTCGGATCCCGACTCGAAAAAGGAGTCCTCTTTTGACGCTATCCATGAAGTAATCCAACTCCTCGAAGGATTGAAAATGTTGATTTGCCAGGCCGTGTGCCATCGAACGGAATGGTTGGAAGTCAGAAGGGGCGACATCTGGGGAATACGGCATTTTTTCGAATTGTAACAGAAAAGTTTAACTTCCCGCAAATGGCGAGAATTGGGCACATAAACAGACAAAAAATTATCGTTTTTGCAATTTTCTTCCAGAATTATCGTTCAGCAAAATAAATTGAAATGTTTTGTATGATAAAAAGCATCTTTGGAACAACAGTTTGAAATTTTTTCGTGGAAGAATGTTAAGAAATAAATCGGTGAAGAGGTATTTTTGAAGACGCTTCTTAAAAATCATGATTTGCGGTATATATATATATATATATATATATATATATATATATATATATATATATATATATATATATATATATATATATATATATATATATATATATATATATATATATATATATATATATAAATATATATATGTATATATATATATATATATATATATATATATATATATATATATATATATATATATATATATATATATATATATATATATATATATATATATATATATATATATATATATATATATATATATATATATATATATACCGCAAATCATGATTTTTAAGAAGCGTCTTCAAAAATACCTCTTCACCGATTTATTTCTCAACATTCTTCCACGAAACAATTTCAAACTGTTGTTCCAAAGATGCTTTTTATCATACAAAACATTTGAATTTATTTTGCTGAACGATAATTCTGGAAGAAAATTGCAAAAACGATAATTTTTTGTCTGTTTATGTGCCCAATTCTCGCCATTTGCGGGAAGTTAAACTTTTCTGTTACAATTCGAAAAAATGCCGTATTCCCCAGATGTCGCCCCTTCTGACTTCCAACCATTCCGTTCGATGGCACACGGCCTGGCAAATCAACATTTTCAATCCTTCGAGGAGTTGGATTACTTCATGGATAGCGTCAAAAGAGGACTCCTTTTTTCGAGTCGGGATCCGAAAACTGCCGGAAAGATGGGAGAAAGTTGTCGCCACAATACTTTGAATAATACGTCTGTAAGCACTTTTTCGCAAAAAAGCTTTTAATTTTGGAAAAAACGGCGGAAGCAAAGTTGTACACTGATATATGAATGAAATCCGGCCAACATTGCGTTTCCATTCTCGTGAGGAAATAGAGAGTAGTTCCAGAGAGCTCCCATTTTTTTACAGATTGTGCAAGATGTTCGGCTGAAAAGTTCGTATCGTTTAATAGAAACACACATTTTTTTGCCAAAATTCGTTTTTATTTTTCAACATAATTGCCATCAGAGGCGATACAGCGATTATAGCGATCTTCTAACTTTTCGATACCATTTTTGTAGTACCATTTGTCCTTTGCCTCAAAATAGGCCTCAGTTTCAGCGATTACCTCTTCATTGCTTCTAAATTTTTTACCAGCGAGCATTCTCTTGAGGTCTGAGAACAGGAAAAAGTCACTGGGGGCCAAATCTGGAGAATACGGTGGATGAGGGAGCAATTCAACAGCTCCAAACACTGCTCAGAATCATCAATTCGTTGTTGTTTTTGATCGATTGTGAGTTCACGCGGCACCCATTTTGCCCAAAGCTTTCTCATATCCAAATATTCGTGAATAATATGTCCAACACGTTCCTTTGATATATTTAGGGTGTCAGCTATCTCGATCAACTTCACTTTACGATCATTGAAAATCATTTTGTGGATTTTTTTCACGTTTTCATCGGTAACAGCCTCTTTTGGACGTCCACTGCGTTCATCGTCTTCGGTGCTCATATGACCAGTACGAAATTTTGCAAACCACTTACGAATTGTTGCTTCGCCCGGTGCAGAGTCTGGATAACACTCATAAAGCCATTTTTTGGTATCGGCGGCACTTTTTTTCATCAAAAAGTAGTGTTTCATCAACACACGAAATTCCTTTTTTTTCCATTTTTTTCACAATAACAAAAGTAGCTTCACTCAAAATGCAATATCTCACAAACTAATAATCAGACAGCTGTCAAATTTATACACGTATCTTTTGAAGCTTGGTACTAACTGAAAATGGTATGGATTTAATTCTAGTTGCGCCCTCTCATAGAAACGATACGAACTTTTCAGCCGATCTGTTAAGATGAACGTTATATACCACATTTTCAACACCAAAATATTTTTGGAAGATCTTTGTGAATTTTCTCAAATTTTGTTCACACTTTCTTACCATTTGTTTTGATATTTCTAACACAAGTAAGAAAAACAATCCGGTTTCAAATTGCATAATTAGCAAATTGCATAATTCTTTCGGTAATAAGTCGTGCATACAAGGATACATGCAATAAAACAAGATGTTCTACCATTCACTAGCCTTATACTTTTTCCATTCTTCTATACTCCTGAATTGACGGGGAAAGTTGCTAGAAAGTCGAATCGATAAGAATCTTTCTTCGGTCACCTGACGTTTGTTAGTAATGATGACCGGTTCAGTTCTATTACTTTGCATCAGAAGTTCCCATAACAACCTGGTAACTCTAAGTAGTGCCATATGCATGTAGTCCACGGGAAAAGAATTTCCAAGATCGAAGTCAGGCACTCCACACATTACACTCAATATTTTTATTCCAAATATAGGTTGTTAGGTACTAGATTCGTGGACCTCAATCATGATACGACGTGTCATTTCATCCTTTCGAAGACAATATTTCGATAATTTATGTTTCATTTGATTGTTCAACAATGTTTCCGGATGTAAACAATAGGTGCATCCATATTTGCCGTTGAACTGAGTACCACAGAACAACTCAAATCTGCCTATGGAGTATAAAAAGCATTGCAATAAAACTACTTTATACTGTTGACCTGTTATTTCTATTCCATTGCGTAGCTTCTGCATTTCTTGAATAAAATATTTATGAAACAACGCCATGCTAGGCTTGCGTCTGTTAAACGATAGAGCAGCTAAAATTAAGTTATTCTTGCAGGAATGTAATTTTTACGGTAAATTATTGACAGTTATGAATAATGGATACAGTCTTTTTACAGAGCATTTGAACACAGTAGCTCCGTGTTCATTGGCAGATAATGTAATGAATTTGGAATTATCCTGTTTCATGATCACATTAGCTATTTCAGCTCTATTGATGTCATTGATGTTTCAACACTTTTATTTCATATTCGGTTATTTCTTTATGAAACTTTAGGACAGTTTTCCGTTCTTGTTGTTCTATTGGAAAAATGATAAAATAATCTTTATCCTTTGATCCACAACTAGCTACAGGACATATAATATCGATCGAAGGAGCTCGGCCATCTCTGGAAGTTGACCATCAATGTCAACTTCCCTCTATGAGCAGCCTAGATGTCCGTGTAGTGTCGGTAGCGGTTTCCCAACTGGCTAAAAATAATGCTACGGTCCACCTGTACCGCTGGTATATAAGTCCACCGAACAGGTAAGCCATGTGGCATCCGGCGGAATTATTTTCTACCAAGAATCGATCCACTGGTTTCCTGTTCCATGTTGTAAAAGGCCACAAAAATAGGAACTCCTAAGTCAAGGTGTATTTCCGTGCCGATGACTGAATGGCTGCAGTAGGTTAAACAATGCAGTCGTGAACGGAATATCTTGGGGTTTTCCCTTACTGTGTTAAGCGAAGCTCTGGCACAGTGGACCACTTCTTTCTAGTCGCAACTCGTGGAATTTAAATGATTAAAACATATTTAAAAAATCCTTACATGGTTCGCTATAGGCGATTATAAGCCAATATATTTGGTTTCTTCTGGTTGTTGTACGATAAGTGCTGGAGATGGAGTGTTCATTACTTTAATTGATAATGGTTAGAGTAGCACAAATTAATCTTCAGCATAAACGTACAGCAACTATGAATCTATCCAGACTTCTGCAAGCAGGTGAAGCTTTTATAGCTTTGTTTCAAGAACCATATTTCCAAAAGGGAAACTTGGAAAATTGTTGCCTTCATCAAGACCGGTATGACTAATCCACGTGAAATGCCTCGAGCATGCATACTTGCAAATTGTACTCTCGATGTTTCTCTCATATCGGAGCGGACAACTCGGGATATTTGTGATGTCACAGTTGATGGCATAGACAGGAAATATGTCTATTGTTCGGCATATTTGCCGCATAACTAACCTTCGCCAAGCGATGACTTCAAAAAGGTTGTATCGTACTGCTGAAAAAGTGATTTACCGCTTATAATCGGCAGTGAAATAAATGCTCACCATATCATTTGGGGCAGCACAGATATAAATTCGAGAGGCTCTGATATGATGGAATTTTTGAGCAGTACAAACCTGCACATAGTCAATGCAGGGAATCGTCCAACTTTTGCGAGATCTGGAAGAGAGGAGGTTTTCGACGTAACTCTCTGCTCTGATAGAATTGCGCATGAGTTGGTAAATTGGCTCTTTAAGTTTGATATTATTTGAGCCAATTTGTTATGATTCTGATTCTGATTGATATTATCACATATCGTTATCCCAAATCTACAAACTGGGACCTCTATGAAGAGGGCTTGGCGACTAAATTTTACGGGTACCAACCATCAACTGAAACCCCAATTGATTTGGAAAATGTTGTCGACGAGACAAACTCACTCATAGTTGCAGCATATGAAGAGGCTAGTCCACTTCGGATTGTGCGAGCTACTAGAGGAACTTGCTAGACTAAGGCAACTATGCAGAAGAGCTTGAAACCACCGACACAGAGATGGGTCGGAGGCATTCGTGTCGGCTCGATAAATGCTCTTAGATCGTCTGAGCGAAGTGGTTGGAAAAGCCTTTGCACAAATGTCTCTAGTCTCAACGAGGATAGCAGATTAAATAAGTTACTTTCGAAATCTAAGGACTTTAATGTCAGTTTCTTAAGAACTTCAGATGGTGAACACTTGTCTGATGAAGGTGATGTACTTCACTATCTTTTTAACACTCACCTTCCAGGATGATGGATCCATCACCGACAGTTATTCCTGAGACTTTTTCGGGTAGTTACGATTCTTGGCTCCTTGCTCGAAGCGTTGTGACGATTGAATTGGTCAAATGGGCAGTTGAAAGTTTTGCTCCGTACACGTCTCCTAGAAAGGATGGAGTTCTCCCAGTGTTACTGCAGAAAGGGTATGAACATTTCAAACATGTTTTGAAGAAAATATTTACTTTTAGTCTTGCGACAGGATATATTACAAGGGCTTGGCAGGGAATAATTGTCAAATTTATCCCGAAAGGCGGTCGCGACACTTATGAAGACACGAAGAGTTTCAGGCCTATCAGTCTTAGCTCATTTCTTCTTAAAACAGTGGAACGCATAGTCGATCACTATATCAGGAATGTTAGTTTGGGCGTGCATCCGCTACATGGAATGCAACATGTTTACCAGCGTGGAAAGTCCACTACAACCCTGTTACATGACGTTGTGTACAAAATTGAAAAAGCTTTCTCACAAAAGCAATCTTGCTTGGGAGTTTTCCTAGATATCGAAGGTGCCTTTTGATAACGTGTCTTCCAATTCAATTCTGGAAGCAGCCCGTGGTAATGGCATACCTTCAAGTATCACAAATTGGATACACGCAATGCTTAGCAATAGACTTCTTTGTTCTTCTCTTCGGCAAGCAGAGATTACAAAGCTAAGTGTCTGTGTGTGTCCTCAAGGTGGTGTACTATCCCCACTTTTATGGAACCTAGTCGCTGATGGTTTGTTAAGGAAACTGTTGGATTTCCGACTTATAGTTTTGCCGACGATTATCATATATTGATGACCGGTATAAGCATTAACACTCTCTTTGATTTAATGCAGCAAGCCCTGCGATCTGTTCAACTATGGTGTTGTCAGTTTGGATTATCTGTAAATCCGGGCAAAACATTAATGGTGCTTTTCACTCATCTTAGGATAATCACAGAAGCTCGTCCGTTACAGTTCTTCGGTTCAGAGGTCACTGTGGTCGATCAAGTTAAATACATCGGGGTTATTCTTGATTCAAAACTGAATTGGTCTGCTCACAGTGACTTCATGATTAAAAGAGCTTGCATGGCTTTCGGCCAATGCAGACGAGCTTTCGGAAAATCATGGGGACTAAAACCCAGATACATTCATTGGATCTACACAACTATTGTTAGACCAATTTTATCATATGGATGTCTTGTATGGTGGCAGAAAGGAGAAGCCGCGACAGTTCAGTCAAAGCTAAATTATCTCCAAATGATGGTCCTAATGGCGATGACAGGAGCATTCACGACAACTCATACTGCTGCTCTAGAGGCGCTACTGTGCATTAAACCACTACATGAAGCATTATCTTGTGCATACCGTCTTAAGGTTACAGGGCTTTGGAACAGTAACCCTTAGATTATGCTACTAGCCACACTCGCTTGTGGCCTCAAATGGTTACGTGGGATGAATATTTACTCGCTCCTAGTGACCTAACTATCACATGCAGTTTTTCTTTCAATACATTCTATGTGAGCTATCCGCTTCGTGAGGAATGGTTGTCTGGTTGTCTGTAACGACAACTTGATGAACACATAGTTTGTTATACGGACGGTGCTGGTGCTGGTGTCTACTGTCGTGAAATGAGGCTGGAGCAGTCTTATTCACTTGGTAGATACTGTATTGTGTTCCAAGAAAAAAATACACGCGATTCTATGTGGAATACATTCGACACTTCAGCAGAGGATCTGTGGTAAACGAATTTATTTTTGTTCCGACAGTCAGACAGCTTTGAAAGCACTCAGTTCGAATGATTCATGGTCGAATCAAGTTATCCCATGTCGAACTCCAATTGAAGACCTCAGCATTTCAAATGCTGTTTACTTCTTATGAGTACCCGGCTATTCTGGCACTACTGTAAATGAATGGGCTGATGAGTTGGCTAGAGCTGGTGCAACGAATGATTTCGTTGGTCCTGAACCAGCTTTACCACTTTCAACTAGTTGGATAAAGCACAAGATTCGTTCTTGGGCTGCATCCAAACATGCCAGCTACTGGTGCAGCTTGCAAACTTACGCTCAGACAAAAGCATTTTTACCAGATTTAAATCTGAAAATGTCAAAGTGTCTACTGCATTTTTCCAAGCATCATTGCAGTATTCTGGTCAGAGCTCTGACTGGACATTGCAAATTCAATTATCACATGGCACTGTAACTGTCCCGCATTGACGCAACTACGTATCCGGGTTTTTGGTTCTCCATACTTGGTTGAGTCTGTGTATGCGGAGCTACAATTAAAGGATATTCTCTCGTTTCTCGTTTACCCAATGTGGTAAGGAGCTATAGTCAGAAGGGTTCATCGATCTTCCTCGAATAAATTCACTTTAAATAGGGTTTTGCAGATTGTTTGGCATCCTTTATGGGGTACCGAATTTACTTCTGCTCGTACATACTGCGAATCGTTCTGTATTCTTCCGGGAGTGCAGAATGGTGTCGCTTTTGTAAAATCTCTAGATGCTCTCGGGGGTTGGAGGTTTTATTAACTGTCCATCGTTCATCAGAAAGAACGCACATAGTAACAAACCTAAATAGGTTTTACAGCAGACTGTTCGGGACCTCGTAGAGGTTCAGAATTTACTTCTGCTTCCACTAAATGTGCAGAATTTACTTCTGCTTTTTTGTGTTTTTGTGTCGTCAATTTTTCCCATCCTCCCCTTACCATTTCCTTTCAAGGGGAACGTGCCATTTGAGCCAATTTGTTTCGATTCCTGATGTAGTATAAACAGCATTGCAATAAAACTACTTTATACTGTTGACCTGCTATTTCTGTTCCATTGCGTAGCTTCTGCATTTCTCGAACAAAATATTTATGAAACAACGCCATGTTAGGCTTGCTTCTGTTAAACGATAGTGCAGCTAAAATTAAGTTATTCTTGCAGAAATGTAATTTTTACGGTAAATTATTGACAGTTATGAATAATGGATACAGTCTTTTTACAGAGCATTTGAACACAGTAGCTCCGTGTTCATTGGCAGATAATGTGATGAATTTGGAATTATTCTGTTTCATGATCACATTAGCTATTTCAGCTCTATTTATGTCATTGATGTTTCAACACTTTCATTTCATATTCGGTTATTTCTTTATGAAACTTTACGATAGTTTTCCGTTCTTGTTGTTCTATTGGAATAATGATAAAATAATTTTTATCCTTTGATCCACAACTAGCTACAGGACATATAATATCGATCGAAGGAGCATCATCATGTCTAAAAATATTAAAAATAAATAACACTTCAACTATAAAGGCTTATTTTGTCCATAAATACGTTTATTTCATAGACAATATACATAAGTTTTTCTTCGCCGTGGCATCCACAATACATAGTACTTTAAACCAAATACATTTCGAATATCATATTAGTATGTTGGTATTCATTAGTTAATCTAAACACTGTTTTTTTAATCAAACGAGTTGCTATTATAAATTACATTAAATGAAATATATTCATTTTGTACATGATCTCATAACTATTTCAGGTTTGTTTGTATCAGTTCATCACTTTTATTTAATATAAGATAGCTAGCTATTGGTTGAACTCATGGAAGAGAAAAAAGTCTAACAAAAAAAAATTAAATTGTAACTCCAATGGACTTAATGAAATGATACAGAAGTTTCATGTAAAGAACGTCACGACAAGCAAGAATGTCGCGAACTGGGACATTGGATAGCCTACCTTGGGTACGCAAGGAATTTATTAGTTGAGATCTGACATCACGATACTCCACGCAGGTCCAAACGACATGGTCAATATCGCGGTAACCTTCGCCACAAGCACAATGATTAGTCTTGGAAAGTCCAATCCGAAGGAGATGTACATCTAACGTGTAGTAATTGGGCATAAGTCTGGACATCACCCGAATTTAGTCCCTACTCACATCCAGTCCCCTGAACCATGCCTTTATTGCCATGCCTTATTTTAGGAACAATTGAGTGCATCCACCGACCCAGATCATATTTATCGCAAGAAGATTGCCATCTTTGCCGAGACGCACTAAAGAATTCGTTGAAAGCAATCGGTCTCTCATAAATTTCACCCTCAATAGCACCACGTTTGGCTAAAATATCGACTCTTTCATTGCCTGGAATGGAGCAATGAGCCGGGACCCAAACTATTGTGATTTGATAATTATTATTCAATATGACGTTCAGACACTGTTTTATTTTGCCCAAGAAAAACGATTCATTTTTGCCAGCTGCATTTGAGCGAATGGATTCAATTGCACTCAGACTATCTGTGAAGAGAAAATAATGGTTTGAAGATAATGTGACGATTACACTTAAACTATAATGAACTGCTGCTAACTCTGCTATATAAACAAATGCATGTTCTTGAAGCCTAAATGAAGCCGAAACATTTTTGTTGAATATACCAAACTCAGTAGCCTCTTCAATTCGTGATCCGTTCGTGTAAAATATGTCCTCAGAGTCAATATGCCTGTACTTACAGATGCCATTTGTTGTTTTTGAGCGAAGGTAATTTGGATGTCAGATGAAAGTAATGCAAGGCAATCATTCGTCCCTTTATTTCTACGGAAGTCAAACTGAATATCTGACAACAAATTATGTTCAATATTGGTTTTAGATTTCAGAGTACATCAGTATACACAACCGATTTTTTTGTTGAATATTAGAACAATGTAATTTGAAAACGACATGTAGAGGTAATTTTCATAAAAATATACATATATTTGGAACAAATAATGTTGTAGCTCAAACCTACCCGTATTGACAATTAGTACAGAAGGATTTTCGTTCAACATCGTATGGATCCAGAAAAGAATGCTACGAATGCGTTGAAATTTTCTGGAATCGTTTTCGAATAAGTGAGTACATTTATCAGGCAAAGTAGATCCTGCAGCGCTTCTTGTGTGAGCTTATGGCTTACATAACAATTCAACAACATTAGCATTACATCCTTGATATACATGAAATCCACAAACTTGATGCGTTCATTATTACAAAAGTTTTCCCGTAATTGCAACTATATATGTGATATTCAAAACAGTATCATAAGTGTCAATCTTTAACCCATTCAAATGAAGATGGATGATTCCTATCCTTTTCTTGATCATATGCACTCTCGGATTCTGTTTCAAAAAAGTTGAATATTCTTCAGAGAGATTAAGTGAATTGGTTTTCCCTCCATCATCTGTTATCACGTGTTTTGGGATGTTTACATGAGATGTTCGCTCCTCATCGATTACACATCTTCAATGGACTGCTGATTGTCAAAGCTAACACAATTCTCGCCTAATAGCGATAATCGATCTACATTTGTCATGCGATTTATGTTCCCATCATCACATATTTCTGATAACGTTTGCAGCCTACTGTGCACCGACGGACTTATTTGTATTGTTATGTCCTAAAATTTTGAGAAAAATGTACTTATTTATGGTATTTCTGGAACTTCACTGACCATTTGGCGAGCGACTGTGATTGAATGCTGGAAAGAAAATAGGGCCGCATCGATTTCCATCGGGGAATAAAGTGGCAAATCGATATTAATAAGTTGGTCGACGGTTTGTTGAAATTGGACCCAGTCGGTGCGATAATAGATCCTCCGAGGTTGAATAGGCACTGTTTCTGGTGAAGACCCCAACGTCAATATTACTGGAAAGTGGTCGGAAGAGAGCTCGCTGAAGACAACCGGAGAGCTTTCTATGGCGATGTTGCTGATGAATATATCCAAAATGGAATGAACTCCCGTTTTGGAAAGTCGCGTTGGTTGTCCGGAGCGAGGATGTTGTACAGCTTCGTAATCTTCGGCATGTACGAATCCGTTTCGATTCTGTCTTTTGTTTTCCCACAGCTCATGCCATGCGTTCAGGTGCCCAGCAATGATGAATTTGTTATGTCGTCGAGTGAGCATATCCAGATCTCGCTTCAGTGATGCACACGTACCATCTTGAAGATTTGTTTGTTTGGGGCAGTACACTGCAATGATAATGATGGGTCCCATCGTCGTTGTAATCTCAATTTCGATGGCTTCTATAAGTTGCAAGTTAAAGGCAGGCGGCAGTCTGTGCTGAATGGATTGTTTAATGGCAATGGCAACTGTGTGGTTGTAAATTATCATTCATATCACGTGGTATACACATTCGATGACCGCCATTAATCGGTGCATCATCACAGCAATCGTTTGTTAGGATGTGAAAATACTGTCATTCGATTATTGGTTCTATTTAAGGTCAGAGGGAAGATTAAATGACACACAGAACGTGTTGGATGATTCTACAGAACAAGGATTTACACATTAGCGATCCTGCCAGGAGAATATTTTCGGAATCTGACGGAAGAAAGGAATTTTTTTTTTGAGAACATCTCGAAGTGAAGAACTTGAAGATTATCGGAACTTTTTTAACGTTTTCTTGAAGATCGGAACATTAAAACATCTTGAAGCGAAGAATTTTAAGCATTGAAACTCCTTGAAACAAAAAAAAACTTGAAGAAGCAAAAGAATTGGAACGCGATTCACAGGTAACGTAGTTAAACAAAAACTACTACAGAAGAGATTTTTCGAACCGGAACGACCGGAGGCTGTTTTGGTGCAGATCGGGTTGACCACAAACCGTTTTAAAGCGGATCGGGACGACCGCTAACGATGTTGATAATAACAGACCGGGACGGCCGTAGACTGTGGTGTGGATCGGGACGATCGCTAACAATGTTGGTACGCACGGACCGGGACGGCCGTGGACTGCTTTAGTGCGGGTCGGGACGACCGTTAATCGTTCAAAAGCGGATCGGGACGACCGCTAACGATGTTTGTAAGCACAGACTGGGACAGCCGTGGACTGTTTTGGTGCGGTCGGGACAATCGCTAACCGTTCGAAAGCGGATCGGGACGACCGCTAAGCGTTTGTAGGCGGATCGAGACGACCGCTAAGCGTTCGAAAGCGGATCGGGACGACCGCTAAGCGTTCGAAAGCGGATCGGGACGACCGCTAACCGTTCGAAAGCGGATCGGGACGACCGCTAAGCGTTCGAAAGCGGATCGGGACGACCGCTAAGCGTTCGAAAGCGGATCGGGACGACCGCTAAGCGTTCGAAAGCGGATCGGGACACCGCTAAGCGTTCGAAAGCGGATCGGGAGGACCGCTAAGCGTTCGAAAGCGGTTAGGTAGGGCCGCTAAGCGTTCGAAAGCAGATCGGGGCATCCGCTAATGATGTTCGATCAAAACCGACTGCTGGTGAGATTGGAAAGTATGTACATGACTTTATGATAACGGAACTAACTATGGTAGTAATATGACTAAGGAATTATTCCGCAAGGAAATGCAATGGCTAATAGAATCAAACGAACCATTGCTTCTACTTGAAAAAGAAACAAATCAATAATCCATAGCATAATCTTTATTTGGAGATGGGAGAGGATGTGTGGTTGTAATTTATCATTCATATCACGTGGTATACACATTCGATGACCGCCATTAATCGGTGCATCATCACAGCAATCGTTTGTTAGGATGTGAAAATACTGTCATTCGATTATTGGTTCTATTTAAGGTCAGAGGGAAGATTAAATGACACACAGAACGTGTTGGATGATTCTACAGAACAAGGATTTACACAGCAACTCCCTCTCCTGTCGAGCCTGTGAATTCTGTAATTGGAAATAAGAAATTTCAGGTTTAAGATGAGTTCAGTTAAAATAGCAATATCGGCATTCTTCTCTTGAAGAAAGTCGGACAATTCAGCAGTTTTGCTCCTGAGTGAGCAAGCTTTCCAATTTACATTGGTTGTAGTATGTAGTCATTATATTGCATATTCGATGATGAATTTGCCTAAGGCGTTGATTTGATCTAACCGCGTTCTGCAGCTTCGTAGTTTTGTTGTCATTGTTTCAAAAATGACGATCAGTTGTTTAGTAGAGAATAAGTCACCAGAGTCATCCTTTGCTTGTGGTTGATTATTGCCCCATCCAGGAGGGATTTTGGAGGAAGAATCTTTTTGTGATCCAGCGGCTGAATCTTTTGGATTTCTGTGAGGAAGTGGCGGCAAATTTGGAATATCCCTCTTCGGTGAGAGCCGTGGGAAATTAATTTCATACATCTGTGGAACATTCTTGCGCGTTGATTGTTTACGAGTCACCTTTTTGTGAACTCAGCACGTTTGGACACGAATTGCTAGTAGATGGATGGTCGCCATCACAGTTTACACATTTTACCGCGATGTTATCTAGTAGGCAATTGTTGGTGTTGTATGTTTCGGCACATTTGCCGCACCGACTTTTCATGTGGCAGTTCCTCGCTCCATGGCCGTAGTTCAAACAGTTCGTACACTGTGTGACATCCCGATGTACTGGTTTATACTTTTGCCATTCGATGAATATATGAAATAACGATTTTATCGTTTTCAGTTGATTCGTGGTGCTGGATCCCTTCTCCAGATGAACCAAGTACAGTTGATCTCGATACTTTCCATTGTCCGTGTTGTGTCGTTTCATTTTAAACACCATCACAGGCTTTAGTCCAGCCTCCGACAGTACCTGCTTTAGTTCGGATTCCATCATGCCGGGTAGTCCTCGAAGTACAACCTTCATAGGTTTATTGGCGGCATTTTTTTCTTCTTCTGCAGTTCGTCTTCGACATCAACTGGCAGATCAGCGTATTGGTTGTTACTCAGCTCACGGTCGTTTACCTGTACATCACTTGGCATCAGACGCTTAGCGTCCTTATCCTTAGGCACAAATCTCCAAATATCAAGGGGAACGTGCCATTTGAGCCAATTTGTTCTGATCCTTTGGATCCTACTCGGATCTATGGCGCGTTTTACCCATAGCTCGGGTAGGTAGGCAGCTGCGAATAAACGATAAAACAAAATCGAAATTAGTCGTAGTAGGTTATTCGTCTATCCAATCGAGTGTTAGATGACGAATGAATGATTTTCAATCAATGTTTACCTTGTATACTCGTCCAGCAGATAATCGGGTCCGATATGTGTCTGACTGTGGCTCCCTCAAAAACCGTCATCCGGGGGCAAGTGTAATGAATTTTCCTCATTATTTCCAAAAGTTTTAGTTAGTTAGATTATATAAATTTCTCACAGATCACTGAGCTAAGAGCTTATAAACACTAGTTCCCGGAATTACGTATTTGTTGAATGGTTTTGTTCTTTTTTTGACCCGTTTAACCGGTGTAAACTCGCAATCTCAACAACAGAGGGAAACTATTGCTCACGAAAAAAATTTGACGGGAGCAAAAATTTTTCATTTCTTCTTCCATAAATTTGTGTTTATTGCGTGAACCTATAAATTGTTTCGTTTTGATGACTCGCTCGAGTCTTATATACAACCCTGTATTTTTTTCCTAATGGCTATAATTAAATCATCAAAAAATAGAATTGAAAAGTCACCACTTGTGAATTAACATATTATGACGACTTACAATATAGTGTATTATAGGAATTAGAACGAACATATTTAGAAAATTATTATTATAACTATATTAAATCGTTTCATTTGGCCACATTTATATGTTGAGGTTGTACGTAACAAAAATAGATACTTTAAGCAATTTTAAAATCTATGTCTATTACTAACAGTGGAGTATAATTTTTGGTGTCGAATTACCTAGTTAGAATTAGTGCGTATAGAATTCGTTTTCTTCTAGAACAATACCTGACAACAGGTTTTTTATTTAGTCTTCCCTCCCCATCCAATTGTCCGGTCTTGTCTTAGAGCGTTTTCGTTTTTACACCGGTGTAGGTCAGAAAAGGATGGCTTGTTTACACTCCAAATTGGGTGTAGTATAATCAATGCTACAGTATATCAATACACTACGCTGATAACAAAAACGGATTTAGATTATTCCGAAACACTGTTGTAAACATGGAAACGTCCAGTAATTATGTACATGTGCAAATAAACGGAACCAAGAAATGGGAGCGATGAGACTAGTACCATAATGTATATTGATAGACAGTGACAATAGCAAGCTGGTTGACGAGCTTGTGTATATGGGCTTAGTGATGACCGCTGTTGATGATACCAGCAGTGAAATTCAGAGGCGTATTTTGGCAGGAAATAATCCGTACTTTGGACTTCGATCGAGTAAAGTACGCCACCGTACGAAGACGGAACGTGAAAACGGCGACAACAACGAATTTCAACACCTGCTTTGATCCACCATTTATCGTACCTAGCTAAAATTGCACGATTGTGATGGACTGGGTTTTTCAGTAAGACGGCAGTGACAATGGTTCTTGAATACGATCTGGTAGGCACAAGAAAAAAAATGAGTACAACGAGAAAAGTGAATCGATTACGTGGAGAGGGATTTACGAAGTATCCGGGCCTCGAGACGTTTGTTAGATACCATAAAGAACACCACGCGACTAGGCTCATAGATTAGGTAAGTAAGAAACGAGAGTATTACTAATCAAGATTGTGAGCATTCGGGATAAGTAAAGTTTCGTGAAAAATATAATCATGCTGAAGTTCAGGAATCAGAACAAATTGATTCGTTCTCCTGTTTATGTTGAGGTTTGTGGAATATTTTTGTTGTGTACTATATTCGCTGAAGATTTGAAACAAAAAACTGTAAACGAATTTTTACACCCATATTTATATCACGACTTCTCGGTTGCAAAGTCGGTTTTCACAGTTATCGCATAACCTTTCTATATGAGAAAGGCGAAAATAAGAAGTATAAAAATAGGTTGATCATATGCACTTACTACATTCACGGCAGCTGTACGTTGGCTCGCCTATTTTGAACACCCGACCGCAGATGGAAGCGAAAGTGTTTTCCAGTTTCAAACGTTCCAAATATATATGCGAATCATCGCCGCAAATAAATTTTTCAAATACATCGATGACTATATCCTTAACATTCTGCTCATCGATGTTGTAGCTACCTGTAATGGAACAAAGAATTAATAACAGACGGCAGAATATGCGAAATATGAGAGAAAAACAAAATAGCTGCAAGTAATATTTAATGTAGATAACAACATCTTTTTCATAGAGCCTAAATTATCGTTTTCTAAGTTGGAAAAATCGTTGTCTCATATTAAATACTCATTATTTTTTAACAATTTTTATTCAGGCCAATTTACGTATAGCTTTACGTGGCCGATTTACCCATGTTTTTGTTACATAAAATTATTTTTTTATTGTTGGATCTCGTTGTCACCCTTCTTCTAGGGGGAGAGGAGCTTCCATTTCCTTCTAGCGAAGATTGGAGGTCATTTTGTCCGTTGCTCGTATCATCCATTGCTATATCGTTGGAGTTGTGAGCGTTTTCCGTTTCTTTGTTTTCGTTGTTGATCGCCGTCTTGGGTTCATTTGCAGTTGCCGTAGATGCGCTTTGTACATTGATTGCAGTTGATAGTTGGTTAGATGGTGAAGGTGGTTTTGAAACAGGAGCACTGCATTCACTAGTTTCCGTTGTTGAGCGGTTGTCCTTGTTTTTGTTTGTTTTGTTTGTTTTCGCAGTTTCAGTTCAAGGTTTGCCGTAGTGTGCAGGTTGTTCACAAAACTGACATGTAACCAATTGATTTTCATACGTAATCAGCGTTTAACACGGATGTATTCCACCTTGACCACAAACGATGTAAGATGGAATTGCTTTACGTAGTTGCATACGTACCACTCGCACGCCATTCCGGATACCCGGGAAAAAATTCCGCCATACTTCCCTTTCGATGGAAAGAACTTCACCGTACTGCGACATGTTTTCCCGAACATACCCATCGCTGGTCTGCGGGGAAAGGTCATGCACGCGTACTTCTATGGCATTGTCCACCATGTACACAGGGATTTTATATTTAACATTGTCATGATCAACACTGTGCACCCCGTTATTATCCGAAGCAAATGCAGTTGCATCTTTTTCACGTTTGAACATAATGTACACACAGTTAGACGCCTTGTTGAATTGAATCTCACTTACATCATTAACGTTTAGATGCATTCGTTCCTTAAGCAAGATTTCAATTTCGGTTGCTGCTGGTCTAACTTTGCAGCGCTTGAAATCAATACAAATTGAATTTGGCCTTGTAGGCCAAGTTTCAGGCTTTGTTAAATCGTATTTGCCCATTTCGTACACTCTATTGTTCACTGCACTGTATTGTCTTTGTTTCTGTCGTCGCGACCGTAAGAAATTTTGGACTGCGTCGGATGTGATGCGAGCACGAACTGATTATTAAATACTCATGATACATGGTTATTATGTTGAACAAATTTTCGTTTAAAATTTAAAAACGTTTTACATTAAAAACTCGATTCAGAAAAGCATAGAAAAGTAATAATCAGTTAGAAGGCATAATTTATTTAAAGTAAAGGCAAATGGCGGAACTGAACACAGTCTCAGCCGGAGTTGGATACATTTTGCACAAGTAAGTGTGAAATAAGATTTCTGATTGTGAACAAAAATCTCGAGCTCTGTGAATTAATAACTTATATGTATGTATGTGTGAAGCCCCAATCAGCTCAAGGCATTACCAGTGGATGCAGGTAGACTTACAGTAGATCCGTATTTGATTATCAGATAGCTTTCATATTTCTGCTGTTAAGAAGGCCAAAATGAGTGTTGAGAACTCCGCGCTTTCCAACAAAAACATTCGACTATATAATAAAGAATTTCGCTGTACCAACTTAAAACTGTCTGATAGAAAAAAAGCGTCTTACTCATTTCAGACATTAAGGGGAAAACGCTTCCCCCACGTGACATAGGTTGGTAATCCACTTCATCATCCAGTCATTCACTTGTAAGATACCCTGATGCACTCCCAGCCCCTCCCTGTTGTCGATATGATTGGGCATAATATTATATAATGTAACATAATACGATGTAATAGAATATAACATATTATATTATAATACAACGTAATATATTACAATATAAAACGATGTAAAAAAATATAATGATAACATGAAATAAAATAATATAATATAATATAGTATAATAGTATATAAGTGTTTGCTAACAGGGGAAATTTAAGGCAAATTGTTTTGTATTATGCTTGTTTTATTTTTTAGCGTGTTTTGAATATTGCAAAAATCGACATTTCTAGACAGGCCCATATATTTATAACAACTAAATGATGGTCGTAAGTGCGTGAAAGGATAGCAAGTGTCGCTAATGAAGAAGCTGGTTAAATTGTCAAATTGTTTTTATTTAAGATTATTTTATCTGTTTATTGCTTAAAATACTATTTACATATTATAATTCATATTTTAGGTAGAATTCCAATTCATTAATGTTAATGTTAAAGTATCTGTTTTGTTCGCAAAATGTAAATAAATGGCAAACAATTTTAGAAGTTTAGATTTCGTAGCTGTACTTATTCCATTCAATACTGGTATCATGAAGTGCCCGAATTCTGATCGCCTCCATCCAAAACGCAATGAGATTTGTCGTTGTAAAAATTGCCAGGCAGGTACAACTCTCGGGCATTCACTAAACTTGTGCTGTAATGTTTCTACACTGGCGCGTTGCAGTGTAGACAATTCTCGCTATCGACGAGTCGCATCGTATGTAAAAGTCGTCTTTGTTCGGCTTTTCGATTTACAAAAAGAAAAAGGTCGCTTCGCTGCTGCGTTGTTAGTCCTATTGCTCCACGCCTTATGCCAATCTTGAGATGGCTTCTCTCGTTCTATCCTGGGTTGTTCGGTACTTTATGTGTAGAAAAGGTGGATTAGATCGGACGAAGTTTGTGGAAAGAATAATTGGGTTGGGGTTGTTTTGGAAGATTAATAATTTGTAGTATAGAATTGATTCTTTTTCTTGTGTATGTCGGTTTATCAGAAGCGCCTTGCATTTCAAGAGGGGTAGTTGTAATTTACACCTTGCGTTCGATCTCGTGCTAGTTGTTGTATTGGTACTCTAGCTGAGATTCCTCGCCATAGGAAATTGCCCATTGTAGAGGTAAATTTTGCTATATGGATGCTTGACGGGGGTACGGTAGATGCTACATACCACATTCTTGCTGTTATGAATGTGTTTAGTAGAGTAACTTTTTGAAAAAGTAACAGTGTGCGCATGGAATGAAACCAGATTGGGCATGAGAATTTTCTCACCAGGTCGTCCCAGTTGGCTTTTATCATGCCTCGAATAGAGTTGGTGTATGTTATGCCCAGTATTTTGATCGTCGTAGCTGTTTGAAGCCACTGTACTTCCAAAGGATCTCGATCAATAATTCCAACATTAATCGAGGTTGTTATGGTTAGATTTAATACTGCTCAAGATACACGGGAGAAACGACTGAACAATTCGTATATTCGGTTAATTCGCTGAGGGATGGTTGCAATCACACTTATGTCGTCGGCGTATGCGACGACCAGATCATTTTCGCATATTCGTTCTATCCGCTGCAGTAAAGAATGTATATATAGACTAAACAGAATACTCGAAATAGGACTACCTTGTGGAACCAAGCGTTGTATGGGGAACACTGTGGATAAGTGTCCGTTTACGAGTAAGAGAGAAAACGATGCATCGGAGAGTCTGATAAGTAAGTTCACCAGATCACGATTAAAGCCGAGCGAGCACATGTTCCCGAATAAAAAAACTTCGTTTGACACGATCAAACGCATGGTCCAGATCAAACGATATCAGCTTACCTGCTCCGCGTTGGTTGTTCAGCTGTGCTATTCGGTCCTTCAGGGATAGAGTAGCTTGGAAAATGTTGTTGTTATTATTAGCACATTTTTGTGTATCAGTTAAAACCCGATGTGTTTTCAATGTGTTCTCTATTCGTGCCTTCAGGATACGTGACATAAGCTTGTAGTCTTAGTTAAAAGTGTGATTGGTCGGTATGAGGTAGCTGTATCCGTTGTCCTTTTCTTTTTAACTAACACTATAACGCCTTCTACGAAATCGGGAAATTAGAAGCCAGTGCCTCGTTTAACACGAGATTTAACTCACGGTGGATAACATCAAGTGTGTATAGGTAGAACTCCTTCGGAATTCCATCAGAACCAGGAGATTTCCTTGATGCGCTTGTTTTCATAGCCGCTGTTTTCTCAGCTGTTGTGAGTTCGCTCATACTTGTCTCGTTCGTTTCGTCGTACTCCGGTATTACTCTTCCGCAGACGAAGCATTCGTCTTTTACTTCAGTCGTCTCTTCAGTCGCATATAATGATGTATAGGATTTTAGTAGGTGTTGTTCAGATGCGTTATGATAGTTCTTTTTCGTTTCTTTTCACCCAGTTGAAATGTAGATATCGGTTCGCATGCAATATGCGTTTCATTATTATGCACGAACATGTGCGTAAACTGTCGTTGGTGGGTCAGCATTTCAGCTTTGATACGATTTATGGTTGCTAGCATTCCTTGGTTTTGGTAATAGTAATAGTGAACCCACTTCGTTTTCTAAAGAATGACCTACGCGAGCAAAGCACTGTTTTATTCAGTATGTTATACTAGTTAATGCACAAGCAATCCTTTGGTTTCTTTCAAAAATCGAAGAGAAAAATTTTGAATAGAATACCACAATATTATACAAGAGAAAGGCACCATCACACCAATAGGTGGATTAAAACAGGTTTTCCCACTATATACTGTCTAATGTATTTGTAAACAATATAGCAGCGCTGGCTAACGGTGCACAAAGTGCTTCTTTACACAGCTCACAATCGACCTTGAGGACGGATTAATTCGAATTATCACTCGAGCGCATAATAGGTCATAATAGAATACGTAATGATTTTGAAAACGGAATAAAACAATTCACCGCACTATTGGAGAAACACGAATTTACGTCCGATCGGCCCGATAGTTACAGTGGAAATGATTACAAATTACATTAAATAAAATACATTTATTTTGTACATGATCTTATAACTATTTCAGATTTGTTTGCATCAGTTCATCACTTTTATTCAGTATAATATAGCTGGCTATTGGTTGAACTTATGGAAGAGGAAGGAGTCTAACATAAATAAAAAATCAAATTGGAACTCCAATGGTCTTAATGAAATGATAAAGAAGTTTCATGTAAGGGAAGTCACGACAATCAAGGGTCTACTTTAAGTACACAAGAAATTTATTAGCATAATTATTAGTCTCGGAAAGTCCAATTCGAAGGAGATGTGCATCAAACGTGTAGTGATGGGATATGAGTCTGGACATCACACGAATGAAATCCCTACACACATCCAGTCTCCAGAACCATGCCTTTGTCGATATTTTAGGAATAATTGAGTGCATCACCGACCCAGATCATCTTTATCTCAAGAAGCTTGCCAGCTGGCAAGTGTTCTTTGGCGAGACGCGCTATAGAATTCGTAGAAAGCAATCGGTCTCTCATAAATTTCACCACGTTTATAGCACCACGTTTGGCTAAAATATCGGCTCTTTCATTGCCTGGAATGGAGCAATGAGTCGAGACTCAAACTATTGAGATTTGATAATTATTATTCAATATGTCGTTCAGGCACTGTTTTATTGTGTCTACGGAAGCCAAACTAAGTATCTGACAACAAACCGTTCGTCTCGATCCAAGTGTCGAGACGTCGAAGAATAATTTTTTCGAAAAATTTTCTGATGCAGAACAACATGCTTTCCCCGGCTTTTGAATGGCGATAACTTTCACTTCACTTTCACAGTCAAGTGAAACAATATTTTGCTCAAGAAACTTTTTGAACAATTCCAACAAACGACTTTTTGCGAGGTCGGGCAGATTCTTCATCAAGTTGAATTTAATTCTGTCCAACCCAGGAGCGTTATTGTTATAAGACATGAGTGCTATGGAAAATGCCATCATTGAAAAGGGGCTATCAATAGAATTATTATTTGGAGAAGACTCCCAAATAATGCTCTGCGTAGGAATAGAATCTGGACAAACTTTCCTCGCAAAATCAAATATCCATCGGTTCGAGTATTCCTCACTCTAATTTCCCACGTAACGATACTCAATTATTCCAAAAATTCCAGACATTCCAGACATTCCAGACGAAGAATGAGTCTGGCCGTATTCCAAAGAGTGCTCATTGAGGTTTCTCTTGACAAACCTTCGACAAAATGTCTCCAATAGCTACATTTCTTGATTGAAGTATGCTCTTGTACTTGGTTTCTGAAACCAAGAATTTTCTAAAATTCTGATGAGTTCCTCCTCCTCGATTTAAAAACGTCTTGAAAGCATTTTGTTTCGCGTGTTTAGCATCTGAGCACTGTTTGTCCCATCAAAGGTTTGAAGGCCTTCTGTTGGTAGATGGACCAAGAAATCGTTTGGTTTGGGCTTGTTCTGCGGCCACCAGAATCGAACAAACGAGGAAGTCATGTTGTTCAAGTGGGGGGAACTCTTCCATTGAATTTAAGACTCTTGAATATTACTTTGGTATTTAAACCAGTCAAAATTCTTTATCAAATCATATGGAATATTAACTGAATTAGCAATACATTTGTTACTGCTAATTGAGATGATGATTGGTAAATGGTTGCTATCGTGTAAATCAGGAAATGCTTTCCAGGTGCAATCTAATCGAATTGAGGTCGAGCAAAGAGATAAATCTAATGCACTTGGATGTGCAGGAGGTCTTGGAATCCGTGTCATGCTACCCATATTCAATACTGTCATGTAGAAATTGTCGCGAATATTATATATTAAGGATGATCTGTTATCATTGTAAACGGAATCCCACATTATTCCGTGCGAATTGAAATCTCCCAGAATCAATCGTGGAGCAGGGAGAAATTCGACCATTTCATTAAGCTGTCGTTGTCCAACTTGAGCTCTTGGAGGAATATATAAAGAGGCAATGCAAATGTCCTTTCCTTTAATGTTTATTTGACAAGCGACAACTTCTATACTGGAAGTCGAAGGAATGTTTAATATATAAAAGGAATAACATTTCTTAATTCCTAAAAGCTTAGTTTTGTCTTTACGCAACTTAAACGCAGCGCATACTGAGAGATCATGAGGACTCTCCCCACAATAAACACATTTTTTAATATTTTTATCGCAAATGTTATCCTTGACATTTGATACATTTAGATTCATTACTACAATAATTAGCTGTATGTCCGAATTTTTTACAGTTCGTGCAATTCATAACATGCGGTACGAAAAGTCGAACAGGAAGACGAGTTTTATCGATAGACATAGCTAGGTAACGCAGATCCGGTAAATGTTACTCGAAACGAATCTGAGGGACGATAAGTCTTATTTCCATCGACAACAGATGCAGATTGTTTCCATCGACAACAAGCACTCGAGTTGTTACAATTTCGCTGCATTTAAGTTGTTACAATTTCGTTTGCCTGTTTCATATCGTTAACAACAACTCGAATTTTATCTCTATTAACTTTAGAGATTTTTACAACTTCAGAGAAATGTGATATCAAATCCTTTGTAATCCGCATCAAATTTAATACCCTTTCTTTGCGTCTAAAATAGACTGGCCCTGTGGTACCCCCTGGATAATGTTTAGCCCTTGGAGTATTTAAGCTTAAAATAGTATGTATAGTCTTTTTCGATCATGCGCAGTGTACAAATTCTGGTACCTGGTAGATCAGTGGGTTCACTGGGTTGCCTTAGCACCTCTGTGCCTTTTATTTATTTATTTGTCGTTAAACTATAGTAGAGCATTACATTGTATTGATTACATTTTAACACGTGTGATATTTTCTAAAATAAACATTAATGTGCATTATGTTCTAGGACCTAGGTCGTATTGAATTAAAATATTGTTTGAGCTGGGTTGGCGTCATTGTAAAGTCAGTTGCTCCGCAATTATTATAAGTTGACATCATTTGATTTAATGGGCCAAATTTAGCATAGTTGGTACGAACTTGACTTATATAGAATATAGCTCGGTTTCGTAATTGTCGGGAAGGTATATAAAAATTAAGTTTAGATAGAAGTCCAGATGAATCAACCCGATGTGTAACGATGTTATATATGAATGAAACCATTAATTGTTCTCGACGCTCTTCTGGTGTGTAGATGTCAATCAGCATGCAACGAGCTTTGTTGGATAGTAGAGGAAATCTTGCCCAACCTAACTTACGGAGTGCAAATAATAGGAATTGCTTTTGAACTGATTCTATACGTTCCTTGTGAGTGATTGAGAATGGGGACCAAACAATGCTACAATATTCAAGTATAGACTTTATGTAGGCAATATATAATGTTTTAATCGTGTAAGGATCGCAAAAATTATAGTTGAAGCGTTTTATAAATGCAAGCATGTTATTAGCTCTGCCTATTATCGTATTATAGTGATCGATGAAAGTCAACTTTTTATCTAAAATTACTCCTAGATCTCTAATTCTGATACATCTTTCTACTGTTTGGTCGCCTAGTTTAATTGTGATATCTGGTGTGGTTTGTTTCCTACTGAAAGCTATTAGTTTACATTTATTGACGTTTAGTTTCAAAAGGCTTTTGTTACACCAGACATGGAACGTTTGCACTTAATCTTGAAATACCACCTTGTCTACATCACTTTTTATTTCTAGGAAGAGCTTCATGTCATCGGCATAAATCAACACTTTTATGCGTTTTAAAATAAGAGATAAATCGTTTACAAATAAAATGAATAAGAGAGGACCTAGATGAGAACCTTGTGGAACTCCTGAGGTTACTAAGACATGGTTGGATATCCTCCCTTTAAATCGAACCATTTGCTGACGATCAGTCAGATACGACCTAAGCCATTTGAGTAGTTCAGGACCAGTTCCTATTTTTTGTAGTTTGAATAATAACATAGGTATATCAATGCGATCAAATGCTTTGGTGAAGTCAGTATAGAGAGCTTCTATGTAATTACCCTTATCCATAGCAGCCAGTGAGTAATTGACAAATTCGAGTAAATTTGTATTAGTCGAGCGACCCTTAAAAAATCCATGCTGCATATAAGTGATTCTATTTTTAACTTGATAAAACATTTTTTAATTGATTATCGCTTCAAAAAGTTTAGGAATGCAGGAGATAATTGCAATTCCTCGATAACTACACACATCTGATTTTTTTTCACTTTTGTAAATCGGTACCAAATAGGAGTCCTTCCATATTTCAGGAAAAATACCGGTCATAAGTGATTTATTGAAAAGCCAAAACAAGGATGTGGCTAGTTCTAACGATAGTTTTTTCATGAATATGGGAGGAATTCCATCAGGTCCGGGACCTTTAGAGATATCTAATTTATTGAGCGCTTGCATAATATCTTGGACACTAATGTGATGAATATTGATGTCACAAGCATGTTCAGGGAAGAAATTAAAATATTCACGGTCTCGATCCTCTTCGGAAAACGTAGTATAGGTTTCTTGGAAGTAATTTGCAAATAGTGTACAAATATCTTCCGAATTGTCAGCAGTCTTACCCTTGAAAAACATTTTTGAGGGAAAATTATTAGATTTCAGTTTTTGTTTTACGTAATTGAAGAAATTCTTCGGGCAAGATTTGATTTCACTCTCCGTTTTTGAATAGTACTCCTCGGAAGCGATTTCAATTGCCAGATTCAATTGATCACAAGTTTGTAAGTAAGTTTCTAAGTTGACGCTACTACTGTCTCTTTTATATTTTTTATGGGCCTTCTGTTTTCGATTTTTCAAATTTTTAATGTTATCATTATACCATATTGGATATTTATAGTTAAGTCGTCGTCTGATTCTCTTAAAAGGTACCTGATCATTAATAGTATCAAATAAAATCTTATAAACCATTTCCACAGAAGTTTCAACATTAGACTCCCTGAAAATGGTTTGCCAATCAATGTTACTTAATTTTAACTTTATGTTATCATAATTTGCCAAGTCAAGACCTCGTCATACTCATATTCATCGGGTCTATTATACTCATGAACAAATGTGGACAACTAAGTTGCAGTGTGAAATCTTTTATTTCGTCTTCTTGTGAATTTGTCAGTAAAAAATATAAGTAACAGTTTTGCTGATTTTTAACGTTATTAATTTGGTTGAGTCCTAAGTATGCAACTTGATCAAAGATATATTGGAGGGTTTCATTCTCTCCTACTGGTAGTAGGATGCTCTCATTTTCAGTCTGGGAAAAAGTCAATGTCACGTTTCAGAATCCGAACAAATTGGCTCAAATGGTACGTTCCCCTTGATATTTGGATTTATTTCACTTCGGAAGGAAGATTAGTTATGATTTCTTCAGCAATCTGGAAAAACTTTTCATATACTTCTTTACGAATGTTGTTTGGGGGAAAATACACTGAGTAGAAAATATGTGTTTCCTCTGCCAGACACGTTTTCACCCATACGTGCTCGAATTTTTTAATTTTTCTAGTGGTTATGATCTCAGCATTAAACTTTGTAGAAATAGTAATTAGTACTCCACCACCCGATCTCTTATCAGACATTTGTAAATTGCGATCATCTCTGAACACATTGTAATTATTACCGAAAACTTCTTTACTCCTAACACTTTCATCCCTGCTTGTTTATGTAGCTAAGATTATTGCATAAGAACTACTTAATATTTTATTACAAATTTCAGTCATTTTGAACGCACTTTTCATTATATTAAAGTTCTGCCCATAAACTATGACCTCCAATGATGATTTATTAAATTGTGCAGCATTTGGATGATAAGCATTATAATCTATAGAGTTGTCGTCATTTTCTTCTCCCAGGGGGTGTGTCAATTACGCCGAAAACTGCGAGAATTGAGCGCGCCGTACAAAGTAGCTGACGCACCTTTTGGAGTCATCGGGTTGCATCGTAGCGGCGATCGTCGTGAGTCATTCGCTGGATATGGATTCAATATCTCACCTCTTTGGAATTGAATGGTTGGCCTATTATTTGCTAACGGCCGGTCTTTAGCGGTCTTTAGCAGCAGCAAGAAGCACTCTGTCTGGTGGGAGGATGCTGTTGGGTTGTCTTTGTATTAGATGATCATTACTAGGATAACATGAGTCACGAATATTGCAATTCTCATTGTAATTACTATGATTTCTTAAATTGTTGCTGCTGTTGTTTACAGTGTTGTTCATTTTCAAATTCTTTAATAACTTTTTTGGTTTTTTTTTACTTCTAGCTTTTGCAGCTTGCTTCTGCTGATGTAGTCTTCTAGATTCTCGCGCATCGTAGTCACTCCAGTCCGATTTCCATACATTTTTAGCGCCAAGAAAGCGCCATCCAGAATTATCTACTTTGCATAATTCTTCCGCCAAACTGAGGCCTGAGGCATTGGACACTGGAATTTGCACAGGTTTCTTCGCTGCTACCAAATGTGCTGACACACTTGATTTCGTCAAGAATGTCAATGGCCAATGTCGAACTTACGTTCATGGTGCAGCTGGCCGCAGTATCAAGAGATAGCTGGTTGATATGGTTTAGCTCGTTATTCATATCACGTAACTCAGATGATAATTCGGAAGTCAGTTTTTTTAAGTCATTGAACACGTTTTCCTTCATTGCTGACATTGCTGTATCGAACAATGAGGTGACATGGTTTTCAATGGCAACAACACTGCCGGTCAAGCTGCTATTTTTGTTTATTGAAATCAATTCATTTTTTATAGTCGTAAGCAATATTTCTTGGGCGACTATAGCCTCATGAACTAAGCTTGGCTTCTCTTGTTGCATCGAAAGTTTATGCACAACTTCCGTGTTTGAATGGAGTTGACGTTCAAGAAGCTTTTGTTGTTCAACTAGTCTATCGAGGTCCATTTTTGCACCAACAAGCTCTTGACAGAACTCACAACACGGCAGTATATAAGAGTTTACGCCAATAACTCTTCTATCCCTTCTCCGGAGTGAACCCCGTTGAACAGACACTCCAACACAGGTGGCGTGAAATTTTCGTGGGCATCCAATACATGTCCACATAACCGAGTCGAAGGTGGTATCCAGAGCACAAATTTCGCAGGTCATAGTGAATAATAAACAAAAAGCAATATTGTTTGGATTAAAAAGCAAATTAAATGAACTCGCGCACCGCGGCTCTTGGAGCATATTAAAAACGCGTCCGAACTGGTTGACGACAATGATACTAACACACCTTACCTTACCTACTTGCACACCTTCGTCTTCGCACCTTTATGCGATGGCACCTCTGTGACTCGTCACTTCTATGCGTTCTGTGTCTCTACACCTCTGTGCGTATGAACGAGATGGCCTTCGTTGCTAGCTTTCCAATCGGGAAACGCCCCGAATATTACCATGACGATTAGCACCAGCAGTTTTAACTACCTGCAGCTTAGAGTAGCAGCCGTTAACTCATGAGCCAACACAACCTCTTCGCTTGAATCACTGAATGATGAAATTCTTTTGCAACTGTCTCACTTGTATTCCCACCCACCAAAATTGTCTTGGGCGGCCACTGTTCGAATCGATGTCATTTTAATTCAACTCTAAAAACATGTTCTCTTATGCTGAACATCGCGTTTGGCTCAGTAACCAGTTGTGTTTAGCTACGAAATTCAATCGTGTACTGTATACATCACGCCACGATTCGAGTTTTGTTTTCGTACATCAACCCTCGTACTCGTTTTGAGTAGCAGCAAAAACAAAACCGAATATCTTGGTTGTGTTGGCATCTCTGTAGTGTAAGCATACACTCACCTGCGTAGTTCAATACGGTGATGCAAAACTCAGTACTTACTTTTTAAAATTCGGAATGAGAGTTAGGTATTATGAAATCAAAACTGAGAACCATCAATACCATCACAGTTTGGTGTCAGTGATGCTCTGTATAGATGAGTGTGTTTGTTCACATCAGCGATGAGTTTCAACTTCACCATCATTTTACGGATTGCATCGTAAATCATGAGGTGAGCTGATGAATAGAAGAAAATGAGCCTCATGAGCGCGTTTTTACCACCATTGGCCAGGTGCATTTATCTTAGGTTACTTCGCCCTAGTAGGAAGTTACATTAGTTATACACCAATAGAAGTAAGATTTGGGCAACACACGCATCAAAGCAAACCGTGTGAGGCATTTTTTTTTCTTTCACCCGAATAAAAAGTACATAACTATTTCTCGTGTTTTTGTGATAACGACCAATAAGCCTCCTATCAACTCACTTTGAAGAGAAATTCCGAAAGAGTCGGTACTCACTCAGAGTAGGTCATAATAGTAAACTGGTGTTAAAATTAATACTCTATTTTTCATAGCTCGCCTGCAATTTCTTGCAAAAGTGGTTGTTAAAAGGCTCCTTGGCCGTTATCACATAAAACGCGTGATTTTATCTGCAGTATCGATAGGCTGTGTGAATATCGCTATATTGTAATTTTGTTTTTTTTTTCGAATTTACGGGCAATTGTCTGGAAGCTTGTTTTTTTTTGGACGGACAAACTAGAACGTTAAACCGTTTCGCCTATAACTCGTCAGTTTATGTTCGATTCCGTTGTTCGGTAATTTTTTTGACGAAAACGCTAGTTTTCATCACAGAATTCTGTAAAAAGATATACATATATAAATTTTTAGTAAGTGTCGTTTTATTAACCAAACGAAAAGATATCTTGAAGGGTTCGTCGAATTAGGTACAAGTGCACAAGTTAACATTAGAACTACTCAAAACGTTTTGGTTAATTAAAGGAAGAAAATAATTTTATATCACTATGTACACTTGCTGCCAATACATTTCGTTTGAGAGTTATTTCTGGTGGACTTGACGGGTTGTGCAATGCTCATAATTCCGGTCAACCGGGAAGTGAAGTTACATCTTTTCTAGACATTTTTTCATATTTTTTCGTGAATATACACTGCACCGTAGTAACGACCGGTTCGAATTTTCTTCACTCGTTTCTAAGAAAAATATCCAAATCCGAAAACCCTTATCGTAAGTTTAAAATGAATGTTATTTTATGATAGCTTGAGCTTGAGCGGCCACCCCTAGTTGCTACTCCGTTACTGATCGGGATCAGCTGATATTGCACAGAGAAATTATGGAAGATCAGACCTGGGAATGGCAGGTCAACCTTCAATGTGCAACTTCTGGTAACCATGAAGTTTATTGATCAGTACCTGCGCCGGACAGGTTCGGTTGTAGGTCCGTTTAGGGATAGGAAGGTATGTTAGTTCAACGCTTGTTATTACTAGAGGCCGTATATACTACTGCGCACTCCAGAACCGTCACGGGAGAAGGATATTTGTTAGTAAAAATTTCAGTAACTGTAGTACTCGCGCGCGACTCAGTATGTTTCGGTTTTAAGATGGATCAATAAGTCCCGAGACTAAAGCGGAGATGGCGCTCGTAGTAAACCAGTAACCACGTCTTTCTAGAGTACTAACCTTTGCTTGAAACGGGTCAAAATTTTAAGTCGATCCGACCAGAAACAGCTGAGTTATCGAGGTTGGAGTAAAGTCGTTTTGTAGTTTTGTTTAAAAAATGGAAAAAACCGAGTTTCGTATTTTGATAATTCATTGTTGTTTAATGGGTAAAAACACCATACAAGCGAAACAATGGATTGAAAAATGTTATCCGGACTCTTGTCGATCAAAAGCAACGATTTGTCGGTGGTTCGCCGAGTTTAAACGTGGTCGTACCGACACAAATGACGCGGAACGCTCGGGTAGACCTGTGGAAGCCGTTACACAGGAAAATGTGAGTGAAGTGACAAAAGTTATAATGAAAGATCGTAAAGTGAAGCTCCGTGAGATTGCTGAGATGACACAGATATCATATGGAAGTGTATTTACTATCCTTCATGAAAAATTTAGCATGAAAAAGGTTTTTTCCAAGTGGGTGCCGCGATTGCTTTCGATGGAACAAAATGCACCCTGCCACAAGTCGATGAAAACAATCGCGAAATAGAACGAATTGGGCTTTGATCTGCTTCCCCACCCCCCATACTCGCCAGATTTAGCACCCAGTGACTACTGGCTCTTTTCTGATCTTAAAAAAATGCTCCAGGGAAAAAGATTTGGCTCAAATGAGGAGGTCATCGCTGAAGCTGAAGCTTATTTTGAAGCGAAAGTTAATTTTTTTTATAAACATGGTATTGAAAAATTGGAAAAACGTTGGAACCATTGTATCACCCTAAAAGGTGATTATGTTGATGAATAAAAAAAAATTTTGCAAAAAAATGCTGTCTCGGGACTTGTTGATCCATGTGTTGAAATACTATCGCGTAACGAACAAAAACTTCCTTATTTTTTCTAAATGGCATATCCTACTACAAAAGAAACGAGTGAATAGGATCCAGACAAAATAGTCGAGTCACTGTAGTGACATATTCTAAAAATTATATTAAAGCATTTTAAATCAGCAAACAAAGGTCCAAAATTTCACGCGTGTCTGTTTATTTTAATTATTTATTAAGTTTATTATTTTTTACTACTTATTCAATATACCGATGTATGTTACCTCTTTCATTAACCTTGTAATATTAAAGGATTATTATGGATGCGCAATAGGTAATTTTTATCATTCAATTAAAAAAAACTTTTAGAAAAACTAAAAACCCCTGCAATTGTCGCCTTTTACGACATGGAAGCAGAAACCCAGTGGATCTATTTTTGGCTTATTTTTTTCCGGCGGATTCCACACGCATCTAGGCTGGTTCTGCCCGAAGAAAGCTAATAGGTACTATCAATCTCCTAGTATACCCTGTTATGACCCACTAGGGCGCCGAACCCATTCTGAACTATTGTGAGAGAGATTGTGCGAGAGAGAAGTGAATTAGTCTGAGAGGTCAGACTCCGAATAAACAGCTGGCTGTGTCAGTTCTTACTATACTGTTAACGAGTGTACTTCTGACTTTCTAATCCGAATCCTAGTTCAAACGTTAAAACTGGCGACGAGATAAATCGAAAGTATTTTACGTGGCGCGTGTGATAAAAAAGTAACAGTTTTTTATAACTGTAACATTAAAACAAAATATATTCCGCGAAGGTGGAACATAATATAGCGTGTCAATGTATAGCGCTCTGAATTGGTTGCCGTAAGTACCAGGGAGGAAAAAGTTCCTCAATGGTCTTCTTGAGGAACTAATAGCATTGCTGAAAGTTAAGGCTTTGTGCAAAAAAAAAATCCTTCGCCATTGTGGTGTAGTGTAGTGTTGAAGTGTAAAGAAAACTGATCTTTGTGTTTCAAACAATTAATTTTGAGTACAATATTACCTCCATTAATTCTTTTTCTTCTTTTAGTACCGCTGTATATTTTGAGTACCCATCGCTTGGGTAGCGAAGAGCGTGATAACAAGTCACTCACAGTAACACGATTTGGAGTGTGAGATCTTTATCAGTTCTGTGTGCGAATTGGAGAGCAGTAACCTGTGAGCGGAATTTTGGAAGGGTGAGATTGAAGACCGGCAGTGTGGTAAGCGAACACAATTTTTGTTGTCTTTTGGATATTGCATCGCCGTCATCGGCAAGTGCATTCATTGATATATTCGTTCTTTTTTTTTTGTTTGTTTACCCTTCTTTCGTCCAGTGATTTTCTTAGAATACTATAGCTATGGATTCGAATGTGGTAGCTTCTATTGATCCATATGTATATGGCACGTCATTTGGTAATTGGGTAGAAAGATTGGAATTTTATATTCAAGTTAGTATAGTGTCGGTTGAAGACAAGAAAGCTGAATTGATCTATCTCAGTGGGCAACAAGTTTTTGATGAATTGAAACTGCTCAACCCTGATCTTCAAACATTGACTTATGACGACATAGTAAAAAAACTCAAAGAAAGATATGATAAAACAGTCAGATTCCATTCAAAGATTTAAATTTTATAGTAGAATTCAGCATCCTAATGAAAATATAGAAGATTTTGTCCTAGCATTGAAACTTTTAGCACAAGAATGTCGCTTTGGCGATTTCAAGGAACTAGCTATTCGTGATAGATACATCATGGGAGTTTCCAATAAGGAACTGCAAAAGAAGTTACTCACTGAAGATAATTTAACAATGGCTTCAGCAGAAAAATGTATGTACACTTGGAAGAGGGCAACAAATAGGTCAAGATTGTTGAATAAGTTAGGACATTCTGGACAAATTGCATCCATCCGCGGTTCAGTCAAGACTAAGTTAGGTTCTAGACCTTCCGAGAGAGATCGTTATGGGCAAAAAAAGTCTTATAGTAGTAACAGTGATCGCAGTCGTAGTTGCAGTAGAAGTAGGAATTACAGTGACGGTAAAGTTTTTAGCTTTCGTCCTGGTGCTTGGCGGTATAAGGAGAGAAGCTTCAAATCAGACATTGTGTGTGATTATTGTGGAAAGCAAGGTCACGTAAGGAAAAGGTGTTTTAAACTAAAAAATCTAAAGAGGGATGCGGTCAACCTTGTGGAGGAGTCCAAACCGGGACCAAGCGGACAGTGACTCAGGTGACTATGACTGTATGCTAGTAGCATCTTTAAACAAAATAAGTCAGCCTATCTATATTCAGGTATCTATTGAAAATAAACCTATAAAGATGGAGATAGATTGCGGTTCAGCCGTTTCCGTGATGAGTTCCAATATGTATAAAAATCTTTTTAATATGCCATTGATAGGCTGCCATAGAAATTTAGTTGTGATTAATGGATCAAAATTAGTAATTGAAGGCAAGATTAGAGTACATGTTATGCTTGGGGGAATGGCGAAAGATCTGCAATTGATCATTTTAAATTCGGACAAGGAGTTTATTCCTATTTTTGGCAAAGAATGGTTAGATGTCTTTTACCCTCGATGGAGAGATTTCTTTTTGACTTGTTCTAGCATAAACACTGTTTTGACGTCACAAGATACGGAAGCCATGGTTTCAGAAATTAGAACAAAGTTTGCTGAAGTGTTTAAAAAGAACTTTTCTACTCCAATAGCTGGATATGAAGCTGAGTTGGTGCTAAAAGAGCTCCTATTTTTAAACGGGCATATAGATTAAAATACAAGGTGATGGAACATTTAGAAAAATTAGAGAGGGAGAATGTTATAACTCCAATCAAAACAAGCGAATGGGCATCTCCAGTAGTTGTGGTGGTTAAGAAAAATAAAGAAATACGACTTGTCATTGATTGTAAGGTTTCAATAAACAAACTGATCATACCAAACACATATCCCTTACCTGTAGCACAGGATTTGTTTGCGAGTTTAGCAGGTAGTAAAGTTTTTTGCTCTCTAGAACTGGAAGGAGCCTATACGCAATTATCGTTATCTGAGAATTCGAGAAAATTTGTTGTTATTAACACAGTTAAAGGACTGCATACTTCCAATAGGCTTTCTCAGGGGGCTTCTTCTAGCGCTGCAATTTTTCAACGGATAATGGAACAAGTTTTGGCAGGGTTAGACTGTGTTTTTGGTTACCTAGATGATGTTCTAGTCGCGGGAAAAGATATTGAAGATTGCAAGAAAAAACTGACCAAGGTTCTAGAACGATTGGTAAAGGCCAATATTAAAGCCAATTGGAGCAAATGCAAATTCTTTGTTTCTAATTTACCATATTTAGGACACATTATTACAGAAAATAGTCTTCTCCCATGCCCAGAAATAATTGCAACAGTACGTGATTCAAAAGCTCCCAAAAATGTTGCTGAAATCCTTTTTGGGTCTAATAAACTACTACAGTAGGTTCATACCTCGGTTGTCTTCCAAGCTCCACAACTTATATAATTTGTTGAAGAACAATGTAAAGTTTGTTTGGGATGCTAAATGTAAGGAAATTTTTGAAGGGAGTAAAGCAGCTTTATTGAAAGCTGATTTACTGGAATTTTACGACTCACGGTTTCTGACGTTTCAAGCTATGGCATAGGCGGAGCGATAGCTCATGTGATTGACGAAGTCGAGAATCCGATTTCGTTTACATCATTTTCACTCAATTCAGCTCAAAGATCATATCCCATTTTACACTTGGAGGCTTGGCTTTGGTTAGCACAATCAAAAAGTTTCATAAATATTTGTATGGACAAAAATTTACGATATACACAGGCCATAAGCCTCTAGTGGGAATTTTTGAGATGGCTGGAAAACACGCAATTTTCGTTACAAGGTTGCAAAGGTTCATTCTCGAGGTTTCAATATACGATTTTGACATACAGTACAGGCCTTCAGTCAAGATGGGGAACGCAGACTTATGTTCGCGTTTTCCTTTGAATCAAGAAGTCCCAAAAAGGCTTGACCAGGAAACAATAAACAGCATTAACTTTAGCCAGGAATTCCCAAATGACAGTGTGATGGTAGCTAAGGAAACCACAAAGGATGATTTCTTACAGCAAATTATCTCGTTTTTGTACAATGGGTGGCCCAAAATGCTTGTGAAGCAATTTGCAAACGTTTATTCGAATCAAAGTGATTTGGAATACGTAGGCGGTTGCTTACTCTATCAAGATCGGGTTATAATTCCTAAATCGATGCAAAAAAGAGCTACTGAAACTGCTACACGCTAATCACACAGGTATAGTGAAAATGAAAGAAATGGCGCGGCGTTCAGTATACTGCTACGGTATTAACGCAGATATTGAATGGTTTGCTAGTTCTTGTGAAACTTGCAATAGAATGGCTATAATTACAAAACCTAAGTTCTCTTCATCATGGATCCCTACGACAAAACCATTTAGTAGGATACACGCAGATTTTTTCTACTTTGATCGTAAGTCTTTTTTGCTGATAGTAGATAGCTACTCTAAATGGATAGAAGTTATCTGGATGAAGCAAGGTACGAAGGTTTTGAAAAAAATTTGTTGAGTTTTTTGCTAGGTTCGGGTTACCAGATGTAGTTGTCACAGATGGAGGCCCACCTTTCAATTCATTTGCGTTTGTGGAGTTGCTGGAAAAACTTGTTGTTACCAAACAATTTTCGGCTATAGAAGGTACCATCCAAAAACCATTCCGTGTGACCGCGAGAAATAACCGGAGTACGCGGTGGTCAAGCATCGAGGCGTCGAAGATTCCTACCCCGTGTCGACGTTCCGTTTGACGATCTGGACGAAGTCACGCTTTACGTTTCATCCTATGTTTCTGGACCCACGAGACTGGTTCCGGAGAAAGTCGTCATCGGCCATTGAAGTACCACGTGAAGGACGTTACCAGTACCAGTTGTTAATCCTGGACATCTGACACCGAGACGACGGGCATTCGACCAGGCTAAGTGTTGCTGCTACCCCCGCCAGAAACCGGCGGTCCTATATAATTGAACCACGAGGTATGTTATTTTATCTCTCCTTCTCTCGATCAACCCATCACGAAGACCAACGTTCAACGATCGGCGCCGCAACAGTGCAAATATGGCAATTCAATAAAATTGTAAAATTTATTTAGTTTATTTTAGCCTTTGATTTGGATGGTCTACCATTGTTCAGCGCGTGATCTCTTAAAGACAAAACCCCGGGTGAGTATGGTGTTCTGAGTCCTCTCGAGTATGTGGCCGACCCTGAGACAAAATAAGAGGTGAGCTAGCCATGCGGTGTGTTCAACACATTTTTTTCAAGGTAATGAAAAGTCTGCCTTACAATTCTTCTAGCAATGGACAAGCCGAAAGGTCGGTAAGAACGGTGAAAGAAGTTCTTAAGAAATTTCTCCTAGATTCTGAAGTAAAAAAAAATAGATTTAGATAATCAAATAAATTTATTTTTGCTGACGTATCGAAATACTTGCTTGACAGATGATGGACGCTTCCCATCAGAAAGAATATTTTCATTCAAGCCAAAAACTATTTTAGACTTAGTTAATCCAAAGAGACACTACAAAAAATCACTCAGACAAACAACCCCATCTGATGGCACCTCTCAAAGACCTGACAGTCATGTGAACGATCATGATAATTTAAGCGATCTGAGAACTGGGGACGTACTTTGGTACAAAAGCCACAATCCTCACGATGCGTTGCGATGGATCAAAGGACATTTTCTAATGAAAATTTCGCAAAATATTTTTCAGATCATCCTTGGCGACATAAAGGTGATGGCCCACAGAAACCAAATAAGGCCGGATAAGTCGCACAGAAGGAAGAAGAGATCCATCATAGTCCGACAACCCGAAAAAGTTGATGAGCATAAAAAGAAGCGTAAACGTGCGCGACCAGAGAGCGACAGTGATGGACAGTGGCGTGGATTTCCCGAAACAGAACGAAGCAAAACAATATGGCATGAAACATCAAGGAATTCAACAGGAACAAACCCGACAGAATTCGGAAGATGGTTCGATGTGTTCGAGAGTTGATTATGAATTAAACTGTCCTGAACAAATGTTGAGGCGTTCGAATCGATTAAAAAATAAGGTTAAGAAGTGGAAATTATGAAATTTTTATATATTAAGTTATAATGATAATTAAGACTGCTAGTATTGGTTGTGTTATATAAATAATTATTTAAAAGATTAGGGGTTAGGACTGTTATGACCCACTAGGGCGCAGAACCCATTCTGAACTATTGTGAGAGAGATTGTGCGAGAGAGAAGTGAATGAGAGGTCAGACTCCGAATGAACAGCTGGCTGTGTCAGTTCTTACTATACTGTTAACGAGTGTACTTCTGACTTCCTAATCCGAATCCTAGTTCAAACGTTAAATACCCCAGCCCCCTGTTGTTTTATGATATCCGAAAATATATTCAAATTCAGAATTTTAACCAAAAGTAAACAAACACAAAAAAAATTACCGAACCATTCGTTAGATCCATTTGGTTTACAGTTTACGGTAGTTGTTTGACAATTCAGCAAAAAACCGAACTGATTACTGGTCGTTCAGCTGTTGAAAGTTCGGTAAAAATTACCGAATTCTGCGAAATTTTGTCTGGGTTTACCGGTCGGGCAACTGAATAGCGCCCATTTATGGATTTAGGATATACAATTTCAATTCCTCACCAGACGAAAAAGTCTATATTGACCAACTGCACACCGGCGTTGGCCAGTAATTATGCATTGATCTATTCACCATGTGTAAGTGCGATGCTGTTATCCACGTTATCCAAATACATCATTACTTAGTCATCATTTGAAATGACATTTTTAATGCTCGTGTAAGGGCCGCCTTTGTCATTTTACTAAAGTAATGACATTTAAAATTTGTATGGAGAATTCATCATTACTTTCCCTACACGTTCATTAAAAATTACATTACTTTTTAGAAATGACCCTTTAATGATCGTGGAAGGGCCGCTTTAGGAAACAGAGGTGCAGTATTGGCTACAACTAATATTTTTCGAGTCCATATTTATACAGGAAGAAATGAGTGCGATAAAATACAAGCGAAATTTACATCATTCCCGACATTTTAATCAAATATATGCTAATATGAACTAAATTGTAAATACAACATAAACGAAACAAAAAAATGATTGTTCCAGAATAAGTTGATTTAAACAAACGATGGTATATTCGAACTTCACTATCACAATTCTAAAGAGATATATAAGTATGAACACGACTTTTTGCTATTTTCTTCTATGTGCATACTACCAAAGTAGAAGATATGTTAACATGAGTATTCTATAAAACCTAATTTGGGTTTCTTTGTTTATACACAATCAAAACTAATTCCTGTAACAATTTAACACTGATCATATTTCCGTAATTGGACAACTTGTGAACCTTACCTATTGCGGTGCTCGATTTTTGTTCGTATACAAATTGAGTCGCAGTACTCTGAAGAAAATTTACAATATCCACTTGAGACAAAGAATTTGACTCATACTTTTCTCTCCAATTTTGCAAAGTATTTTGAGAAAATTCTAGCTCTTGCATCCTGAACATTGTTCTTTAAAAACACAATAAAATATTTTAATCGGCCGAATTTTATTATAATTCTGTTTTCAAGGTCGAAACATCAACAAAGAGAAAAAATAAATATCTCAATCTAAAAACACGAATCTGTCGGAGACTAAATAAATCTCAACATATAACTACTTCGATTGATATAACACAGATTTTCTGAAATATTCAATGAAATGTTTTACTTCTGATTCTATACGAAACTTCACAAAAATAATTTTAGGACTGCACTCTTATTTACAGTTACCCAGTTTCTCAGAATGCGACTTTACCCATAATTGAGTATCCTCATCACAAAACGACACGCACACTCAAATTAAAATTCACGTTCGATTCACTTGAAGAATCACGTAAACTGGTTTCAAATGTCATATTGAATGTTTTACGTGACGAACATGAATGTTATACGAACATCCTCTAAAATGAATAGAGTCATCACATAAGGTTTACGTGAATTGACCAAACGTCAAACAATCTACGTGAATTTCCAGTGTGAAAAACTCGATTTTGAAAATGGCGAACAGTGGCCCTCAAAGTGTGAGTAATGTAAATATTTGCGAGAAATGTTATTTAATTGCAATTTTTTACTACATCGATCGCTTCATTCCAGTATGAAAGTTTCCATATGTTCGACTGAACCGAGTGCCTGCGTGAGTCCGGAAATGTGCCCGCTCCTGCCGAATGCTTCAAACAGGCCGTTGGACTACCGAAAAACGAGTTCAAAATCGATATGAAGCTGGAGACACTGGATCCATATAATGGGACCTCAACCTGCACCGGTAGTGTTGTGGGAGTTCTCGGATCTCGATTTCGGCTTTGGTTGGATGGTAGTGACAACATAACGATTTCTGGAGGTTTGTCGATTCGAGATCCGACGAAGTTATTAGTTGCTTTTTATTTTTATTTAAAATTCTATGCTTATTTTCTAGAATAAATGTTTTATTTTTCATGGCATTTTTCAATTTTTAGATTTATATAAAAATCTGAAATCTCCCTTTTGACTTCAACCATTACATACAATAGTGATTCTTTGGTATCTAAATTTGATATGAACTGATAGATAAATGTGACATGAGCAGTACATTACATTTTACTTATGAAACACGTAACTTTTACTGGATTATGCATTAAACAGCTTTTAAATGCCAGTCTATTAAAACCTAGGTGAAAAGTAGGGTGGAAAATATTCACATAACTTTTCACGTAACTATAACATGATTATTATTTTGAGTGCAGCAAAATAGAACACAGTAGGGCATGTCAGGAGTGTTCTAGTTCTAGATGCATAATTAATGTCAGTTCTAAAATTTAATTCCAGAAATGTGATGTGATGTGATGTGAAGTGAAGCCACCATCAGTTCAAGGACTTGCCAATGGATGCGGGTAGACTTACAGTAGCCCCGATATGACTCATCCATTCACCTTCTTACTATAGCTGTTACCGAAAAGCGAACAAAAAGGGTTGGGCGGATACGTAAGTAGAGTCACTTACTCGTCTTCCGCGGGAATAAAAGATGCTCTTCCAACCATAATATCCAGTGCATGAATGAAGCAAATCGCTATACATGCTTGAACCCGCCTGATGGTTTGTTTGAGAAGGGCGCGTCAGACTCATTTCAAACCTTTGGAAGGAAACAAGTTTCCTTCAAGTGACTTGGGCTGGCTATCCACAATCCCTCGTCCAGTCATCAATTCGTCCGATGCCCTGATGCTCCCTCCCCTTTACGCCCCCGTGCAAAATGTTTTATATTGATAAATACAATGAAACATAATGTAATGAAATTAATATAACATAAAATGATATAATAGATTACAAAATAATATAATACAATGTCATACAATATAATATAATATATTATAAAACATGATATAAAATAACAGTTAATGTAGAGTCAGTTATGCTCTTCTATCTTACAATACTGCAGGAAGTAGAATATTTCTCTTCTAATAACTATAATAATATCCACATCTATAAAAATAATATGTTATTATTATTGATGACAAATTAATAATAATAACAATCAATATAATAATGAAAATAACAATAAAAAACAATATAATATGGTACAATGAATTTTATAATAAATAATAGAATAAATAAAATGATATGTTGCGATATGCTATGATATTATATTACTTGAATTTATATGTCATTTCTCATCCTCTCATTCTGCCATCAACTCATTCCATCGACCATTTGTCACCACAGACACACGTGTAGGCATGAAACAGGAACCAGTGAGGACCAAGCTCACCTTGTGACGACCTTGATATTTAGTTGAAAGTTACTTTAAAAATGATAACTTATAAGAAAAACAAATTTATATTTTGCGCAGAGGTACGTAGTACCAAATACAAATTATAATACGGAATACTCCGATAAATTTTCAAGGACACATTTTGCATCGTGCGGTACACAGTCATGATACACTGTCAGAGTGACAATGTACTTTAACAAATTTTCTGTGAAACTAGCAACGCTGAAGTCCAAATTGTCGAAAAGGCTGCGTATCCATGGATATTGTTTATTATTGTTTATATTCGGCGAAAAAAAAATTTCAGCAGGTAAAATAGTATTTAAAATTTCACAATAATAATCTGTTTTCAGACACTAAGAAGCAAATATTGGGCTATATTGGGATCAAATAACTTCGTATGACTGATGGTGTGATATTAATCTATTTCGTTCTATATTATTGATGCCACAGAAATCGGGACTGTCACACACAAAATCAATAAATAAGATATAACGTTTCGAAAAGGAAATTATTGGCAAAAGTTTACTACTACCTTGCGCTTTACTCCTGACATGCTATTCGAAGTTATATACTCGAAAGAATAAAAGCTGATCTCGAAAATTCCTGGATTTCGGTGATAGATTTTGATTACACCGTTCCAAACCGGTTGATCATGGAATACGTCGCACAAATCTATTTCTTATTTGGTAATTGCTCATTATGTAAAATCTCATTATGAAAGAGTAAATTCATTTTATACAATTCAAAAAATGTACGGCTACGTACGTAAACCGTTTTTTTCAACTAATGTATCTGTCTTGTTTATAAATAATTCTAAATCATTGTATAAATCCGAAGATAAAGCATTTATTAGTATTTCACAAATAAATCGAAGTGGACGATAATTAGCCTTTAATACAATCACTACTCCGAAGATCGATTTGTATGATAGCTATATTCATTTAATTATTAGACTTATATTTAATTATATAATTATTAGACTTATTAGAATTATTATATAAGGAATTATTACACTCTCAACTCACCGGAAACGTTTCTTTGAATTCTGTTTTCGGAAGAAATAATATTATTATCTCTTATAGCACGTAATAAGCATATAAAAATTTCTAACCAAATGATGTAAAGATTACAAACTATTTTGAAGTAAACATCAGTTTATTAAAAATAACTGAAATTTCAATCGTACAAGATACACAGAGGTTTTTCTTTTCGAAGATTCTTCTCAATGGCCAGTTATCTCGTACAATTTCAAGATTATAAATAACAACTTCGGTTGGAAAGAGTATCGAAATTTTCATGTTCTGCCGTCTTACATGTAGCAAGTTGTAAGTGCAAATGCGTAAGTTCCCTCAAATAAATGCCTTCCTTATTTGGTTCATGCTTTCGTGAATAATATTTCAGCCGACCGGAAACGTAACAACGAAACCAGTTACTGTACAAAACTGATACTGGAAAATAATTTGATAACCTATCAGAACATTTAATTCATCTTTATTTATCTTAATACCGATATTTTGAGGTTCAAAGAACATCTTCGAAGACTGGTTAGCTGAGCAGTGGCATGGAATTGAAGTTGTTATTTTTCATTTGGTTTTGAAAACAAACGAAAACAACGTGATCAAAAAACCCATAGCAACATAATATAGAGTTGCCAGTAATGAACATTTATGTTAATTTTCACATGTCAAGACTGAATGGAAGAACACCCGCATAGCGTTTTGGCTACCTGGGCAGCCATGGCCACCAGAAGGCTACCAAAATTGATTCAGTTACGGTTGTCAAATCCAATTTGACAAAACAAAGTCGCCTGTATCCAAGTTAGCCGAGCGTTTTCATCTTCTCACCTTCGCTGAAAATGTCAAAGATTTCAATGTGGAAAAATCCTGGTGGATACGGTTGTATCGTTTGAGTTGTATTCCTGGCAGCGGTGAGGCAGCCGGTCACCAGAATGTCTGCCAGCCATATTTTTCCAGCTGGCAGCGTTTAGTCAGCCGTCTGGCAGCCATGCGTATGTGGGCAGGCTAGGCTAAATTGATCTTTAGGTGAACCAAATAATAGCGATCCGTTTGTATGGGACCTAGGGGTATTATTATTTGTATTTGGTAGTACTACTCATAATAAACCCTACAATATAATATAATATAATACAACATAATGCGATACAATATAAAATAATATAATAGAAATATAATATAACAAAATATAATAAAATAAAATATAATATAATACAATATAATATGATATAATGCAATGCAGTATAATACCATACAACATAGTATATAATAACATAAAATAGTGTAAGACGATAATATATGAAATAATATGCTATGATACAATATAACAGGTAATGTCGCAGTGTAAGTTACGCTCTTCTAATAATAATAATAATAATAATAATAATAATAATAATAATAATAATAATAATAGTAATAATAATAATAATAATAATAATAATAATAATAATAAAAATACATGATGTAATAAACAACACAATTATATGTTGTAATATACTATGATAAACACTGCACTTTAGGATGGGCTTCAACCTACGAGCCATTTCGCACCCTCTCATTCTGCTACTAACGCAAAAGGCGATAGCACCCAGTCGACGCCGTTCTATTGACCAAATGTCATCATAGACGCTCGGGGAGGCATGAGATAGGGACTTGTGAGGACTTAGTTATCTCACCATTTGACGACCAGTTCTAAAATTTAATTCCAGAAATTATAACAAAAGGAACTGACAGCCCCAGCAGCGTTTTATTCGTGTTTTAAATATTTTTCTTAAACCAGAGTGACGACAGCTGTTCGTTTGGAATGACAGCTTTGTTCCAAACGAGCAAACGACCTGTCAAATACAATACAAAGCGAACAAAAATGTCAACATTTCGGATTAAACGTTTTGAGTTGTTGCCAGCATTACGGATGAGATGTCGTCACTCTGGTTATAGGCACTCTATAGAAAAAGTAGAAAGTCATCGTATGCCAGTTAGATTCTAAGAGCAAATTCAGCAGCTAGAAGTTCTATATGGAAGATCTATAATAGAGCAGAAACTGGAACAAACATATCACAATTCAACATTTTATTCAACAATTCTTACAACAAAATGATGCCAAAAGATGTTATTCCAATCGATTGTGGTAAATAGGTAAATAGATTCAATCAGTCATTGCTGCGCTCACAAAAATATTCAACGACGAAATTTCATAGTTTTTAATTTTTATTTTTTATCCACAACAATTGAATTGTAATTCCACATATTTATCTAGTAAAATTTCATGATGCCATTACTTCCTTGAATATCAGTTTTTTTTTTTCAAATTATAATATAAAGGGATTTCACAACAGATTTTCATATTTATTTGTGATTTATCCGTTGATTGAAAGACTTTTATTTCATCACTGGAATCAAATGCTAAAACATAGCATAGACAGAAAAGTTTAATTTTTCTTTCTTTGTTTTGTGAGATCTGTATAAATCTGTATTAAAATGAGGAAATCTGTATAAAATCTGTACTCTGTATTAAATCTGTATGAGCATGTAAAAATCTGTATAATACAGATAAATCTGTATAAATGGTATCTCTGCGTTCTAGTTTTATTTATTCGACCAGTTATTCTGTCAAGGTTAAAACTGGCCTACGATGCCGTTATATTTTTTGTATTTTTCTGCATAAAATATTCAAAACGACGTATGTGGCATTTCAGCTGAACCGAGAAAAGCTATGTTGAATAATAATCGCACAATTTTAAATCCTATTTAAAAATGAGAAATTGAAACAACTTCATCTCTTCACTTAATCGTCCAATTTGTATGCGTGCAACGTATCATAGTGACTGATTCACAATTTTCAACTACAAAGATAACTTTTAGGCAAAAACGACACTTACGTCGTTTTGTAATTTGATCATGTACATTGGACAGTGTGATAGGTCGTTTTATCCTGGTTGACTTGACATATAAGTCGTTTTGCTTCTGTTAGTTACGTCGTTTTGCGAAAGTCACAGTGTTCATTCGTCGTTTTGTTACTCGCACTTGTGTGAAAGCCAGTTTTGCTCGAAAACAAGAGCTAGGTTTGCATATCAAGTGGATAAAAAATGACGTCGACTCGTTCATAACGGTTTCTACGATTGGAAACACAACAGTTTTTTTCCAAATTAATCAGCGTATTTTTCAACAAGCCTAATGGCAACTCGATCCCAATAAATATCTCCAACTCTACAGCAAGTCTCACTTTCATAATATCACACTAGATTTGCTTTTTCGTGAAAAACTATTTTGTCGTAAGTCAGCGCATACACTTTTGTTTATGCTTCGATACATTGGTCAAAACATTGCCAATTGACGAAAGTAGCATTAATGATTATTTTTCCTTGATTTCGACATACGTCAAATGTGTTGACAGATTTTTTAGTGAATCTATAGTGAATCGAGAAACGGTGTTCGTTATAAAATTCAGATTTTAATTTTGTAACTTTTGTATTTGACAGTAGAACCGACGACACGACCAGGCACTCCGAAGAAAAATCAGCATTAAAACGGTTCGCTAATGATTCACCGCCAGTTACCACAAATCTAGCGACCCCTTGTAAATGAGAAAAAATAATTGTTCGAGCAACACTGTTTAAGTTGCTATGGACTAGTTACCAAGGAACCCAAAACAAATAAACATGTTTTGAAAGCGGTGGAATAGTTCTATTAGTGTTAAACTTTGTCCAAATTAAGCAGAAATGTGGCAAGATGGACCGTGAGCGGTCTTAGCCGTCCTTACAGTGACACTACAAAGAAAAAAAAAAAGCCGAAATGTATTTAAATGAACTCGATTTTCGGAATTTAATCGAAACTATGGATGAAACCAACGAACGAGGACAATGATCTGCTTTCAGCGATTCATCCGTACACTTCAACTGCTAGCTTTTCTGGGCAGTAGGATTCGGTGTAATATGCCGGTGTCAAAATTGTTTTGTGTCGATTGATTGCGCAGCAGTGGAAACATTATTTCACCTTGTTGGCCACTATTCGAGGATTACTAGTGGAATTCCATAAAGAAATCATTTTACCGTACGTTATGCAGGTACCGTAGAGCACTAGCCTCGCTCAGCTCGTTGTCGGTCATTTCCATGTCTTCCTCGTTGGTTTGCGCTGAGCTGTTATCACACAACGGTTTCAAGTCAGCAGTGAGTTATGCATCCCAATGTCCCTAAGACCTGAATTTTGAACTCGGCTTTATAAAAGACATAACTCATACTCTTCAATTTTTACATTACGCTCGAGGCAGGTAAATCCATTAAAATGTTCGGTAATATAATAACCGATCTGAAATTTATTTTGTTTACATTCAACTTGCCTTCGATACGCAGTAACCAAGGTTATGGTGACTGTTATTCAAAATCAATAAATATATCAACTTGTGCTGCCAGTTTACAAAAATTTACTAGCGTTTTCGATTTGACATTTCCAGTTACTGAGGGGTAGTTAAATTTACGATACAGTTTTGATAGACGAGTGGCAGGTCGTGTCGTCGGTAGAACTCAGCTGTTTTTCAAAGAAGGGTGAATCTCGAAAAAGTAAACAAATCGGGATTTCTTTAAAAGCAAACGAACGGTACGAAATGCTACTAACTAGTGCGTGAATATTGGTTGGATGCATTCTCCTTGTTAAAGTAAACGTAATAAAAAATAGAGCGAAACTGTATATTTACGCACTTTTAAGTTTCGCCTTTGTGAACTCCACGTACTGATATACAGGTGGAATTGACATAGGTGTCAATCAAAGGGCGAAACTTATTTTTTCTTCGTTTATAAGAAAAAGCACTGCTAAACAACAATTTCTTTAGTGTTGCATGTCTCGAACACAAACGAATTTCCAGACATGACAGTCACGATCTTTTTTGGCGCACATCTACGGTCCTCTGTGAAACTGGCACCAATGGTGATACATTGGGTGCACTGCTGAGTTCCCATCATACATTTATAATGCAAATGTACAACCGTGAGAACCCTTTCGATTTGTATT
>NC_080570.1:88945214-89040803 GCF_030247185.1 Malaya genurostris
AGTCGTTATTCTATGCAAAGTGTAAGATAGAATGACTGCCTATAGGACCGCAATAATCGAAAGAAAGAGGAACTGTCATTTGCACGTAATAACTTTTCTAGTGTTTTTTTTTTTCAAATTTCAGAATAAATATGCATAATGGTAAAAGTAACATCAGGATATTTTTTTAAGAGCCGTGGTTTTAGTTGCCAGCCAATAATTTCCCTAATTTTACCTAAATTTGTCTCAGTAATGTCAAATTGTAACAATACTTGTTTTATAATTTTGGTATTGATTTCAATAGGATTCACAAAATCGACAAAGCTGTCGACTTTCATTTTATCCACCGTTTGCAAGGAGTATTTGATTGCCTTCTTTGACAGCTGGTTTTTCAGAGTTCGGAAGAGCCTGTTCAGTGTCGATGATAGGAAAATCAAATTTAGATCATATCAGTCACTGGAGGCATAGATTGTTGTTGTTTTTCCAAAGTGACAAGCGTATATTTTAAGAATTCTAGAGGGATTTTGTTCTCTCGCCAAAACCCAACTCTGAAAGAATATCGTATATGTTGTTAGCAATGACCTCTCGTCCTCATGTGCACCTCGTGCACTGCACAACTGGTCAAATAGGCTCTGCGAGAACTTGTATGCACACATTCAGGAGAGGCTTTAGTGGCTTATAAAGGGTGACCAATCCTACGCTTTGAGAATTTTGCTTCACAAAGATAGGAAGAGTCGACATCGAGGGTGACCAAACAACAGCTGCATATACTAGTGTAGAACGGACCAAACCACAATATAATGCTTCGAGGCAATATACAGGGTCCGGCACTCGAAGTGTAACCAATTAAAAAGGCCATAAATTCAGTTTGGAAAATTACTTTTACCTTATTCAAAGTACAAAATGTGTAAAGATAATACAAAATTCAGAATCAATTCACTTTTGCCTTGACTATGGCCTTGGGACGGTCAAAAAACGAATCGCAAGCTGCCGAATGTGACTTGCAGGTATTTAGGCCCACTCGCGGACAATAACTTTTTTCAGCGCCTCGAGACTGGTGTATCTTTTAGTTCGGACTTTGCTCTTCAAAATGGCCCAAAGAGAATAATCCATTGGATTCGCATCTGGTGAATTCGAGAGCCATTGTGTGGACGTGATGAAGTTCGGAACGTTGTTTTTCAGCCATTCTTGGTTCACTCGAGCTTTGTGAGACGGTGCCGAGTCCTGCTGAAACGTCCATGGTCTGCCACCGAAATGTTTGTCTGCCCACGGCTTCAAAGCAACCTCCAGAATACTTTCCCGATAATATGTCGCATTTACCTTGACGCCAGGCTCGATGAAAACGATTGGAGAGCGCCCATCTGCGGTTACAGCGGCCCAAACCATTATCTGTTGCTGGTGCTGCTTCCTGCTGGCCAATCGATGACTCAAATTCTCGTATGAACGGTCGGTCAAGTAAACTCTATCGTTTTGAGAGTTTACGAATTGATCAATTGGAAAAATTTTCTCGTCAGAAGATACAATGTTCGGAAATTGACCGCTTTCGGCCAAACGAAGCAACTCCTTCGCTCTCTCAAGTCAAGAGCAAATTTCTAGAGAGCTGACACCCGTGCGTCAGCTGCGCGAGCGGTCTGAAGTTGGTTACACTTCGAGTGCCGGACCCTGTATGTTTTGCCTTTCTCTATAGAAAGGACTTTCGAACGGAGCCTCGGAGACCCATAGTGTTATATACCATTCGGCTCAGTTCGACGAGATCGAAAAATGTCTGTGTGTGTATGTGTGTGCACTTTTCGAAGATATTTGAGCGCGCTCAATTTTCTCAGAGATGGCTGAACCGATTTTAACAAACTTGGGCTCGTTTGAAAGCTACTGTCGGGCCATTGATCAAGTTCGAAGATCAAATGGCTATGACTTTTGGTTCCGGAGATATGATTGTATAAGTGACGTAACCGACAAAACGCGTTGTATTTTTACGCGCTCAATTTTCTCAGAGATGGCTGAACCGATTTTAACAAACTTGGGCTGGTTTGAAAGCTACTGTCGGGCCATTGATCAAGTTCGAAGATCAAATGGTTGTGACTTTTGGTTCCAGATATTTTGGGATCACCTCTAATTTCGTAAAGCGCTAGTGCTCAAAAGTTGAAGCACCTCGAAAAATGTCCTCATGCAAAATTTGAGCTAAATCGGACATGCGTAAGGGGTGCTGCCCGGCGGTTAAGGTTTGAAATCTGGCGTCTTCGACGGTTTTGATAAAGTGAAAGAGTTCAAAATCATCAGCATACGATAACTTCGTGGATTTGAGCAAAATATTTAAATCGTTCAAGTAGAGTAGGAATATGAACGGTCAAAGATGACTGCCTTGAGGAACTCCGGAACTGACAGTAAATGGAGACGTAGTGCAATCTCCTATTTTCACTGACATGTCGCGATCAGTTAAATATGAGCACAGCCAATTAAGAAAAGGTCCATTGAATCCAAGTCTACTAAGTTTCGCAATTGTGATCCGGTGATTGATCTTGTCGAAAGCAGCTGAAAAATCAGTATATATAGCATCTACTTGCAGTCGCGCTTGCAGAGAATTAATAATAAATGAAGTGTAAGATACGTGATTTGTAGTGGTAGAACGTTTCGGCATAAAACCGTGTTGCCTTTCAGATATATAGTTTGAGCAATTATGTGTGATGAAGTCCAAAACGATTAGTTCGAATTATTTGGATACTGCGCATAACGTCGCTATTCCACGATAATTTGATATGATTTTTTCCATGCGGCCGGAAAATGTCCTGCTTTCAAAGAGCTATTAAACAGTATCGATAGTGGAATCAAAATACATTTGAACATCTTTTTAGTAATATAGATGGAATCCCATCAGGACCAGCACTGAATGATGACTTAAGCTTGGAGCACGCTTTGCTAACTTCAGTGAACGTAATAATTGGATGAGAGCCAAAGGAAGTACGCAGAGGAACGTCACCGATCGCTTCATGAATTTGATCGGCAGTTAAAATTTCGTTCCAAAAAACACTGCTAAAATACTTACGAAACAAATCACAAATTTCAAGAGGTGTTGATGCTTGAACTCCCATCAAGTGACATTTGAGTTGGAAAGCCCGTTTCTTTACGTTGTTCGTTGACGTAACTCCAGAAGCTTTTCGGGTTCGTTCTAAGACTTCTCTGGATGCACTGTTGGTAGTTATGGTAGAGAGTCTTATTTAGACGTTTATAACGGTAGTTTAAACGCGAATAGTGCAATCTGAGATGTAGCGAAGGATATTTGGACAACTTCTTCAAGGCAGGTCGCTTAGCACTTTTATAGTTTTCCAAGATAGAATTAGACCATGGTGGGTGGATTGCTTTACGAGGTATCTTTTTTGGTATGAACTGATCCATGGAGTATAACATAACATGAGTCCAAGTTACTGCAGCTGAGTTGCATTCATTGAATAATATAGAGTTCCAATCTAAAGATGAGAAAAATTACTCATAGCGGTGTAGTCTCCTTTTTTAAAGTTGTAGTATGTTGATTCAGCGATGTGGTTGGTCACGGATATATATATATTTGAAGCGGTGGATGATGGTTACAAATTTTAGCAAATGTTGCTGAAGCTTCCGTTAGTGTAATCGAGGCAGAAAGTTCTTCACTGACGAAAAAATCCAGCAGGCGTCCATTGCTATTATAAACGCCATTTAATTTGGACTAAACCGGCTGTGTTGTAGTCATCCCATAATTTTAAAGCTGTAGAAGATAACGACTAGCTTGTTGAATCAGGGTACAAGTGTCTAGAGGAACAGGGAGTCCACTTGATATGAAAAATGTTGAAATCACCGATCACAAAAATCCTAGCGTTCAAGGATACTTGTGCCGTTATAAGACTTAAGTGTTGATCGATTAGAACAGAATCATTGACACGAGCAGGCGGTAAGTACATCACGCAGAGGTAAAGTGTGTAATTCTTGAAACTGATAGCAACACAAATTTGCTCAACACAGTTGCAGTTCAGTGTAAATAGCTGGCGTGATTTGATTTCAGAGCGACAGGCGACTAGGACTCCACCTCCAGTTTTTAGCACTAAGCAGTTCAAGTTGAGTTAAAATTGTACTGCTTAGTGCTAAACTCGGCAGTTCAATTTGAACCGATAAGCAGACGTAAAATTTCTGCTACTTACAGAACACTTTTTGTTTTGCAACGGAGTGCAATGTCTTTTCTGACGTGCAGAACGAAAACGTGTTTTTGTCTATTTCTGGCCGATGCAGGTGGATCACCTCGATCGAATTCCCAAACATATTTTCAAGTAAGTTCAGGCATATTGACTGTGAGAAAATGTTTTACATGGACGGATCAAGAATTGAAGAGACTGTTGGTTTTGGTATGTTCAGGCACAAATCTCCAATTACCAAGGGGAACGTGCCATTTGAGCCAATTTGTTCTGAATCATTGTGATTGTGGCGAAGGTTAACGCGATATTGATCATGTCGTTTGGACATGCGTGGAGTATCGTGATGTCAGATCCTAAGGTAGACTATCGTCGTGACCTTCCATACATTAAACTTTTCTATCATTTCGTTAAGTCCATTGGAGTCCCAATTTAATTTTTATTTTATGTTGGGCTCCTTATTCTTCCACGAGTTCAAGCAATACCCAGCTATCTTATATTGAATAAAAATGGTGAACTGATACGAAACAAACCTGAAATAGTTATAAGATCATGTACAAAATAAATGTTTTTTATTTAATGTAAGTTTTATAAGTTTTTATTTAGACCCGTTTATTTAATGTAATTTACAATAGTAAATCACTTGATAAAAACAGTGTTTAGATTAACTAATGAATTCCGACAAACTAATATGCCATTCGAAATGTATTGTGGATGCTGCGGCGAAGAAAAACTTATGTATATTGCCTATGAAACAAACGTATTTATGCAAAAAAAATCTTAGGAAGTCGATTCTCCTAAAACTGTTCACAAAAAAAGATAGAACAAAAACGAGATTTTTTGAGAGCCATTGATAAATTGATTAATTGATCAATAATTGATTGATAAATTGATATAACTCGAACAAATGAAGAGGTAGGACAATTGCTTTTTCTGCAAAGTTGCTCAAAGTAAAATTTCCTCCAACTTTGCTGTGAAGTGCAATAATTCTTGAATTCCATTAAGAAAGCCAGAATTCAGATTTAAATCTAAACATGGACCACTCTAATAATCTTTTACATCGCCAGTTGAATATAAAAAAAACTGTTGTGAAGACACAAACTACAAAAAAAAAATTTAATAGCGAACATATTTCTGTCTCGCTAATTTTACGATTCAGACCACTGTGCTCAGTGCATTGTCTACAGAATCTCGTTTTTCAATACCTGGGTAGATAGATGATGCAAATTCATCTGCAAAGCATCAAAATGATGACAGCAAAATCGTATGCGGCTAGTTTCAAATTTTTAATTGACAAAACATCTGAATGCACAAGTATCGATTTCTAATATTTTTTATGCCAAATAATATTTTAACATGTTACATTTTGCAGTTTCATTGCTGTGGCGCGGAAGGTCCAAATGATTGGCAAAGTAGCGTGTATAATAAAGTTGACCGCTCTACTTTCATCAACATTGCGATTTCGAAGTTGAACGTTGCATACAAAGTCCCAGAAACATGTTGCGTCGAAGGAATATCAGTTGATGAATGTGATGCCGTTCGTATTACTGGAGTATTTACTTCGATTGCTAGTCCAGTTATTTATTCTGAGGTAAATCAATAGTTCGTTTCATTCTGTATCAAACTATAGTCCTTTTTATCATTCTAGGGTTGCATGGAAAAACTGATCAATGAAATAAAAACCAATATAAACACATTTTATATAGCATGTGCAAGTATTGTAGGTGTTGAAATACTCGCTTTAGTGTTTACTATATTACTTTGTTGTGCTATACGACGAAATAACAACTACAAGCATTGAAGCAATGTGTACAAACATTAATGTTTAATGACTATATATAAAAATATACATATATGTTAGTATTGAATAAATATTACGAAGAATTTTTTATGTGAATACGACTCACTGTACTATGGGGCACCTTTTAATAATTAATCCTGTGGAAGAATGGGCAGAACTTAATCGATATCTTGAGTTATACTAACCGCAACAGCATAATTCTTTCTCCATGTCATGCCATGCCATAACCCTAAATAACTACGAAAATTAGGATTTCTCATTTTTTTGGAAACAATGAGGGAAACTTCTCACGCTTGCTTGCCTTTTTCGTGCCTTCTCTCTGCAGCAGGACTTAACTTCAGGTTTATAATTTAGTTCCAGGTTTCAGATTCAGTAATTAAAACTAAGACTCCGAAACTGAATCCTAATTCTGCAATCTGGAAATGGTTTTTGACTAGACTTTGAAATTGAATTTAGTTTATTAATTTATATTTCTTTCAACTTCAAAATTCAGGATATGAATTTTAGATTTGGATTCTGAAACTAAATATTAGATCTGATTTTCGAACCCGAATATTGGAACTGATATAAATTCATGGAATTGGTTTAACACTTATCATAACAACACTCAATATATACCTATTTGTACCATGCCCGGCCAACAAGACAGTTTCAATTCAAATTCAATTGACCGGGCTTCGTGTTCCCTTCTTAAATGTATGGAGGGGAGTACTCTAGTGTGACGGTCGTTTTCAAATGCTTTTGAGGATTTTTTTATTGAAAAAAAACACATGAAAACAATTATGTTCCATATCTGTTTGAAATACATTTAAAAAATATTTTCTAAAATTTTTAAAGCCATCACGGAGTATTTTCAGAGGTACATAGATTAACAGAAACAAATATAAAAATAGAGGTGCTTCACTGCTGTCATTATCCCGGCTCTGATTGTCAGAAATCCAAAAAAATAACGCGACGCTTTAGACTTTGCACATAACTAAAATAAAAAACCTATTTTCATCCACCTAGTGGTGTAATGATACCTTTCTCATTAAGGTTTATATGATAAATCGATGTGATTTTCAATTGAATTTTTTTATCGTTGATTCCGGTACTTTAAAAACCAGAAATCGACGTCCGATATAGTCGAAGTTGGTAGGTATGTGCATCAACTAACATAGCCAAGAAATTGGAATAATTTTGAGATCAGTTTTGAATATTTTTTTCCATTTCTGGCATCTTTACACTACAAGACAGTTTCAATTCAATTGCAATATGTGAGACCCTAATACCTTCTATTTTAATCAACAAATTTATTAAAATCGGCTTATCCGTCCCTGTGAACATTTTTGACACATAGTCAGGAAGATCCAATAATTTCCATTTTGATTCGGGATCACAGAACTGCGCTTTAACGTGAGTGCAGTTTGTCGATTGCGTCAATTTTTTGGTTATATAGCAGGAACCGTAGGTGCCGGCCCATCGAATTAGATCGATGACCTAATAGTAGCTTTCAAACGAGCCTAAGATAGAGGAAATCGGTTCAGCCATCTTCGAGAAAATTGATCGGATAGAAAGAAAAACAGTGCATAAGTCGCTTTTGTGATTACATTTCCGGAACCGGAAGCGTCCGTCATTTGCCAATCGAACTTGATCAATGACCCAATAGCAGAGATGGCATTTCACTAGAGTGATACACCAGGGCGTAAGTTTCAATTGTACACTGCGGATACATTTGGTGTGCTCTATACAAAGAGGAAAGCGCACTTCTTCTCAGTGCCCAATACAAAGAATTTGAATGCGTGATTGTGTGGAAAGAAGCTGGTGGGAGAGAATCACATTCTCTTCTCACGAATCTCTCTCACTTGCTCTCGCCTAAATACACCCAAGTGATCACTGGCGCGTGATGGTGAGCGAACACTTCTGTGAACTTCAATTAATAGAGAGTTAATCTGGCCTTGTTATGAAAAATTTGCAAGAAAAACCGAAAATTCAACGATAAATTATTTTATTTTGTTGATTTTGCGTGCCCTACGTTACTTATACGCAAACCATACACCAGAGTGCTCACCGGCGTGCATACCTCGGTGAAAGTATCTGCATCCACCTCAGAGAATTTATTAGCTCTGCGCTAGCACTTGGGTGCGATTCAGTGGAGGTGGTAAAAGGAAATAAACAAACGCACTTATGATGATGTTGAAAATTCGAACGACAAATTGTTTTTTTTTGCGTTTCCAGCGTGTACACCTTTGTGAAAGTATCCACCTCAGAGAATTTACTAGCTCTGCTCTAGCACTTTGGTGCGATTCATTGGAGGAGATAAAAGGAAATAAACAAGCGCACTAATGATGCACGCACACTTTATACACTTTATACAATGTATATATGTGAAAGAAAAAAGCTCTCGTTTAAGTTGTCAGTGCGAGGGGAGAAATTTTGCTTGATTTTCGTCACACAGAGGAGATGGGCATCTCTGTCCAATAGTAGCTTTCAAACGAGCCTTTTTTTTCGCCTCGAACAGTCATCGGGCGCGGTCCGCTTTTGGAGCGCTCCGCAAGTAATTTATATTTATTTATTTTTTTTGACGCGTAGTCTACGTCGCGCGCGGACTTTTTTTATAGCCTTTCGGACAAATTTTATGTAGAATAATGAAGTGCGGTGTAAAATCGTGTGTTAATATTGACGATCGCTTCCTTTGGAAATGCGAGTTCTGTGAAAAATCGTACCATTCAGCCTGCATCGGCGTGCAGCGGCATCAAGAAAATTTTATTCTGGCATTTATGGTACCAGTGTGTGCCGACTGTCAACATTTAATAAGGACAGGAGCTGAAACTCTAAAACTACTTCATCTACAGGAGCAACTTCTAAAGCACACAAAAAATCAAACGGAAACGTATCACCGGACCACTGCAGACATGAAAACCCATTACCTGGAAATATTCGACAGTGTCGAGCGCTTGCTCATCGACGTGAAGCAGTCATTGTCCAGTATCAGCAGAAACGACCACAACATTTGCGGTAAAGTAGGTCAGCGCATGCAGTCATTCGAGGCCTCGTTACACAGTGCCATAAAAAACGTTAGCGATTTTAGTAAAGTAAATGACCAGCACATCAAGGAAATGAGCGAACGGCTTCTTCGCCTCGAAGAAAAAATCCTAAGACCTACCAAATCTGAAGTCCCTGCAATAATACCTAACACTATTCTGGAAGAATTGAGAGTTGAAGTCAAAGCAATATCGACTTCAATCTCCAGTATCGGAACCAAAGACCAAAATACCAAACCTAAGTCTCTAGCTGAAGAACTCAAAGAGAAGGAAAGTCACACATGCGACAGTGGCTGGCGCTTCATTGGAAGTAAAAAAATCTGGGAACGAGACTGGAGTGAGTATGACAAGAAACAGCGCACTCGACGGCTGCAAAAAAAAACAAGCAGAAAAAGCAAACCTCAGACGAAAACATCGGAAGCGGAAACAACAAAATAATACAAATTACAGTATACGCAGTAAAAACAACAACTACACCAACAACAGCAAACACGACAAACACAACTACAACAACAACAACAAGAACAACAACAACAACGACAATAATGTGCACTGCAACAGCAACTTGAACACTAATAGTAACAATACCTGTCACAACAATAACAATAATATGTCATTACAATATACCTTACCCTTGGACAAAGACTTACTAGCAGCTGCACGGGTTCAATTTTCCGGGAATCCAGGTGCAGATATTGCCTCAAAATTCCTAAATTTTCAAAAAGGTAAAACAATCAACCCTTACAAAGGAACAAGAAGTATTCAAAACAACACTACTCCGGTCTTAGGAAGTAATGACATCTAAGCTGCACCACCCACATCTGCAATATCACAGAACATAAATACGTCTGCAATATCACAGGACATGAATACATACAGCCAATTCGAAATTGATCCAATGCGTCCTCCCATTGTACGTCTTACTTCACAATCTGCAAATGGCGACGAACGCTTCTTGAAAGCAAGACTTCGTGACCCGAAAATAATGCACGTCGTCCGTCTGTATTTGTCATACATGAAAAATCAACAATCTACAGTATGCATCGAGGGTATGACACCAACTAGTATAAAAATGCTATTAGCATCAGAAGGCCTTCCAACAACACCTGACCACCTTCTACGAATCTTCATCGAAGTGCATCAGGAATATGGAATGAAACCTAAGGAAGCGCAGGCCGACCTGGACTCTTATGGGAAATTTTTGACAAGTGAACACATCCGCCGACTCCAACTAATCCGGGAAGCCGAACACAATTTTACAAGGCCGAATTTTCGGAAATAACGACGCCCTCTGACGAAGGAATAGAAACAGGAATTAGTAATGTAAGTATTCCAGAATTCTCAAAAACTTCTTCGCTTCATAGACAAAATGTGACTGAAATTTTGGTCTATTGCCAAAATTTCAACCGCATGAAAAGCCCGGCCAAAATGAAAGAAATTCATCAAAATTTAATAACCTCCTCTTTCGACGTAATCTTTGCAACTGAAAGCAGCTGGGATGAAAGTGTTAGAAGCGAAGAAGTTTTTGGAAATAATTTTAACGTATTCCGGCACGACCGAAATTTATCTTTCTGTCACAAAAAATCTGGAGGTGGAGTCCTCATAGCCATTAACTCTTGCTTTACTTCTGAAGAAATTATTACTCCTAAATATAAAGAATTTGAGCATGTATGGGTCAAAGTCTCAATATTGGGAGAAGAACATATTTACTGCTCTGTCTACTTCCCACCCGAAAATGCGAACAAATTCTCTTTTGAATTATTCTTTCAATCTTTAGACACAATTATTTCGAATATGGAACCTAAAGTAAAGCTTCATATTTTTGGCGACTTCAATCAACGTAATGCGGACTTCATTTCTGACATTGAAAATGAATCAATCTTACTTCCAGTCGTAGGAGAAAACGTAACATTGCATTACTTTTTCGACAAAATTTCTAATTTTGGCCTGCATCAAGTAAACTCCGTAAAAAATCAACAAAATGCTTATTTAGACCTTCTTTTCACAAATTGCACAGAAGACTTTTGTGTGAATGCATCAAACCTGCCATTATGGAGCATTTCACACCGCAATTGAATATTCATTATTTACACACAATGCATCCCTTCCCTACGACTTGGAATATGAGGAAGTGCCGGAATACAATAAAATTGACTTTGAAGAAGTCAAGTGTAGACTAAGTATAATAAATTGGCGGAACATACTGAGTACAGAAGGAAATGTCGATGTCGAAGTAAACAAATTCTATCACATTATAAACAAAATATTAGCCGAAACTTTGCCCATGAAAACTTACAAACAAGAAAAAAGTGACGCTCATCTTCAAAATTACTTAAATCTATGCAATCAGCTCAAAATAGCCATTAACACAGCACACAAAGAATACAACCGCAAAATTGAAAACGAAATAAAGACTTGCCCTAAGAATTTTTTTAACTACACACAAACTAAACTAAAAAGCAACAATTTTCCATCTCAAATGCACCTCGACGAACATGTAGGGAAAAATAGTACAGAAATCAATCATGCAATCACTTTGCAAATTTTTTCCAAGAAGTATATACACAGACTAACAGACATGACAGTATGAGTAAATTCTTATAAAAAATAATTTTTCGTGATGCACTAGCTCCACCTATATTGTACTGCGCGAACTATTTACTATCTGTACACCCCTTGTTTTATGTACAAGTTTTTTTGCTAGTTGGTTTCCCCTCGTTTGTCAACACCGATCAGCTGCTTGCAGGGATGCCTGATTTCATCAAAATATTTGAAAATGAATCTTCACAATAAATTATTGGATAACGTTGATAATATATTTAACTTTTTCGCGATGTAGGAATGTAACCATTTATTTGACTCAACGTTGTTCATCTAGACTATTTTTATTGTGTTGGTAGTTTTCACCCGAAATTAAGTGGCGGCAGACCAGAAGTAAGTAAATATTGTAACAAAACGGGTTCGATTTTGTATTGCGTTGGAGGATGAGAAGTAGGCACAATTATGTATATAGTTTTGGCAATATGTATTAAATCTGTATCCTGCGTGAAATTCGCATGGACGTATACAAATCAATACATTACAGGTAATTCTGTATGAATGGCAACTCTGTTGGTAAATGAAAAAAATAAACAAAGTCTAGATGACAGACAGGATGTTTTTGATAGGGTAACGTGGCGCCATCATGACACATGTGAGTACTGTCCCAAATAAAGGAATATTCGAAATGACCGTTAAAATGATTGAAGAATCTAATTTGAGTGTCCTGTCTGTTAGTCTGTGGTATATACATCTTATTCAGAAACTGACCGTGACCGTGAATACTTCTCTTTCATACCTGCATTTTCCAACTCCATCTCTGTAAACTATCTATCAGAACATGACATTTCGACAGCACTGAAAAACTTAGACGCCTCAAAAGGGCCTGGACCTGACAGTATACCACCAATATTTTTAAAAAATCTTGCTGAAGAACTTACACTACCCCTACAACTACTTTTTAACTTATCACTTAATAAATGTACTTTTCCTAAAACATGGAAATCTTCCTTTCTTGCACCAATATTTAAATCTGGTGCAAAATCTAACATTCGGAACTACCGTGGAATAGCCATTATCTCATGCATTCCCAAATCATTTGAAAAAATTGTAAACGAAAAACTTTTTCATCGATTTAAAAATGTAATAACAAACAAACAACATGGTTTTTTTAAAGGCCGCTCAACTACAACAAATCTCTTAGAATTTATGACATTCACACTGAATGCAATGGACGCCGGCAACTACGTAGAAACTCTTTACACTTACTTTAGCAAAGCCTTCGACCGTGTTGACATACCTTTACTTCTATACAAACCACAAAAATATGGCATAAACCATACTCTTCTTGAATGGCTCAAATCATACTTAACGAATCGTGTACAGGTAGTCCGCTTCCAAAACATTCTGTCTGAACCAATTAATGTATTCTGGCGTACCTCAGGGTTCTCACTTAGGGCCTCTCCTTTTTATTTTACATATAAACGACATTTCCTTCATACTCAAAAATCTGAAAGTGCTTATATATGCAGACGACATGAAACTCTTCATGGAAATTAAAAATATCAACGACGCTGTAATATTCCAGAACGAAATCAATCTATTCCACATTTGGTGCTGCAAAAGTATACTCCAACTCAATGTAAAAAAATGTAACTCAATAACTTTCAGTAGGAAAAATGAAACTATATCTACAAACATACATCTAGGAAATCAACTTGTAGAAAAATGTAAAATTGTAAGAGATTTAGGCGTAATATTAGACTCCAAGCTCACTTTTGTGGAACACTACAATACCATAATCAATAAAGCAAATAGCATGCTGGGCTTTATTAAACGTTTCAGTCATAACTTTCAGGATCCATACACAATAAAATTATTATACAGTACATATGTCACACCTATTTTGGAATATTGCAGCCTAGTATGGAATCCATATAATATTATTCACGAAGAACGCATCGAATCTATTCAAAAACAATTTCTTTTATATGCACTTCGTAAATTAAACTGGACAGCATTTCCTCTACCATCATATGAAGCACGCTGCATGCTCATCAATATACAAACACTTAAAGAACGCCGCGACTTTACAATGCTTTATTTTATCAGCGACATTATTTCTCAACGCATTCAATCAGCTCCATTATTATCGCAATTAAATTTTTATACACCTAGCCGTCAGCTACGTTCCAGGGAATTATTTTTAGAAAAACAAGCTAGAACAAATTATGCAAAATACAGTCCAGTCAATCGAATAATGCGCCATTACAATCAATACTGCGAACATCTTGACCTTACTATGTCAAAAAATCAAATCAAATCTCAGCTTTGTCGTAGAAATAATGCGTAGTATGTAAGTGAACATTGTAAACAATTTATATGTAGTCTACATTTGCTTGACGAAATAAATAAATAAAAATAGTAGCTTTCAAACGAGCCTTAGATAGATAAAATCGGTTCAGCCTATTCCGAGAAAATTGAGCAGATCGAAAAAACAGAGCATAAGTCACTCCGGAACCGGAAGTGTCCGCCATTTGCCCTTGGACTTGATCAATGACCCAATAGCAGCTTTCAAACGAGCCTAAGATAGCTGAAATCGGTTCAGCCATCTCCGAGAAAATTTAATGTATAAAAGTACACATACACACATACATACATACACAGACATGTTCCGATCTCGTCAAGCTGAGTGAAACTGGGTATAACACTAGCAAGCTTCCTGGCTCTGATCGGAAGTCAGCTCCCAGTAAATCTATATTCTTTCTTAAGGGGCGGGTAGGGTCTAACACTTTTGAAAAATCATTTATTATTTTCTTTATATTTTCTTATAGTAAAATATTTGAAGAATTTTCTGTGAAATTTTCAAGCCTATTCGAACGAAACTCTGGAAGTTGTGGACCTTTATCAATGGCTATCTCATTCTACGAAGAAGCAAGAGCTCGGCCCACAGACCCAAGATTTCTACTTCGATTGACTTCAAAATTTGACAAAACATTCTTGAAATGTTTCGTTAGAATCAATTATAAAAGAAAAAATATGATTTTTAAAAATGTTAGACCCTACGGGCTCCCTGGAGTAATTAGTTGTTTCCATTGATTTTATAGACAAATCAAACAACCTTTAAGCCAGCCATATGATGGACCATTCCGAGTACAACGCAGAAAAAAGAAACCTAACCTTACCATCGTATATAGTAACCAGAGCTGCTAAATGTCATTATCAACGACCAACTTTGCACGACGAAGATTGGAAAGTTTATTTATTTATTTATTTATTTATTTATTTACAATCAACAGACACAATTTGGTCCTAATGATAATTCCTAATAATATTCAGAAAATTTGTACGTATTCTGCCTCGTGACACATGTCATGTCACTGTCACTGGACTGCTGCCAACCAGGCTCTACCAATCATCATATATTGAGTGTCTGATGGCCGACCTGTCATAACTTAAATGCTCTTGATATTATACTCACCAGGACGCTCATTGATTGCCGATGCGATTGATATTATCTTCATTTCTCCTGTCACTGTTTGATTACGATGTAACTAAATATTAATCAAGCAGCATAAACATTGAATTAAATTCCTGTACACCAATAAACTCAGAAATCCGATGACTTTTTGCAAAGAACAATGAACTTTATCAATTTATGTTTTATTATTTATGTTAGAACTCTCATGGAATTTTTTTACTGCAACAGGGACTAGGAAAATGAGAGAGAGATGCGTCACCTGTCTTTGACTGTGTATACTTCTATTTGGTCATTGAACTATCGAGTATCTCATTTGACAGAGACTTTGACCGTACCGTTACAGTTGACGATGATTTTAGTCAGTCTGTCAAGGTCATTTGACATGACTGACAATTTGCAGCTCTGATAGTAACCGATCAACCGATCGCTATGTGCTACCAATACCACACAACAGTGAAGCCAATTGGCTGTTAATTTGTACATATCTAAAGTAGTAATAAAACGACCACCAAAGAGACTACACCGTTCTATCCGCTTATGCGTAATCCGAAAGGATCCCAAACTATTACCAATTCCGAAAAACTCAGAAAACCCAATTTAAGAAGAGAGGATACTAAGGTAACATCTAATTTTCGGTTTGTCCGAAAACGAAAAGGATAATTCTAAATGGAAAAACTACATTTTGATATCTGGAATGTAGGGATAACCGAATTGTTTTTTTATTATTAATGTTTTTTTCTAGTCAGTTTTTAAGGATTTGGTGGTATACTCAAGTTACTAATATTCTTTGTTAGTTTTGAGTACTGTAGATTGTATAATTCAATGGCTTCGGATTGCAAAAAAAAAACAATTGTGCATTCGCTTGAAATCTAGCGTACGAACTAGATGTAAGTCATTTATTACTCTCATATAGTGAAATTCTACATTCTATCAACAGTTTATTTTCAGTTAAATATAAACAAAACAATCACAGAAAACATATCCAATTTTTTTTTTCAAATAAACTAATGAATTGAATTATGACTACTGGTGCATTTTCATTACTACGGCTCTGTGCATATGTTTGGTGTTACGTATTCAATATGCAAAGATATTCTCAAAGGTTTTGCCACTGTGTAGCAAACAAGGTCTGCTGAGTTTCAGTTCTACGAGCAATTTCCTCGTGTATTCCATGACTAAGCCAGATTATGTGAAGTTTTCTATATCGTTCCTTGCACAATCTGAGAGGATTACCTCTACGTAAACCTTGGTCTGTCTCGCCATATTCATCCAAGTATGGAGCAGGGATAAAACAGCCTTTATTCATACCGAGTAGCAATACTTCTGAATCCCGTATTCTTAAAAATATACCAATACCTGCTCCACATGTATGCACGTGGTATGTACAAGACCCAACTGAGTTTTTATCCAGGTCTTTCTGGCAGCAAAATGACTGAGAACATAATACCTCTCCACACACCAAACACATTGTTGGATTTCGAGACTCATCGCGTACATTATTTGGGCACGAAAAAAAAGAAACACTGTTTATTAAATCACTGTAATCATCGGGTAACTCTATAAGTTGTCTAATAGGTGGCAATGCCTGTATGATTGGAACGATATCCCTTGATTGTTTTCTTCTGATATTTTGTTTTACAGTTTGTATTTCTTGATGGTTGGCGTCAATGATAGACGATATGAATTGGTAATAGGTATCATTACTGAAATATGAGCTTATGTCAGAATTAAGACCCAAATATGCAGTTAGAGAATCGTATCCATCGTCCTTCGGGAGCTCTATATCCGTTATTGCATGGAACAGTAAACTAGCACATCTTAGAAAAGTCCGACTCTGTTCTCTTACTGTATCTTGCAAATGTGGGAGTATCAAATTTTCCAACGATCGTTCATCATCATGGTATATATTGTATTTTTTGAATATATCGATTAGATATTCATTATGTTTCATGTCACCTTCAGTTAAAACACCATCAATATCCATAACAATTGGAAATTTAACTTCATGTGTAAGGATAATTCTCACTGCGTTTACAAGAAACATTGCAATTAAAATGCTATGTTCTAAACTACTGCCTTTTGGTATAGTATCCTCTTTACTTATACTAAACAACACACAACGGGTTGCAAATATCAGAGAAGTCATCATTCCGAACACATCCCATTCCAAGAATTTTGATTTTTTTCTTCCTAATAACGTATCATGTAAATCGCACATGTAATCTACGAAATTTGGACTATACGCTTTAATGTTGTTTCCTAGAACTGATGATACTCGCACAAATCCAGATAGACAAGATGTGAACCTGCAAAAGAAAAATAGCTGTAGTATTCGATTCAGATCTCATCCCTCAGTAAAAAAAAACAATGTTTATTGAAATATTTTTTCTCCATTTATTTACAATTTTTGCATTAAAAAGGTTTTTTAGCTGTTGCAAAGAACCGGTTTATACTAAGCACACATGACTGTTTTTTTTTATTTTACGCTTTGTCTTCGACTCATCAGTGATCAACAGTTCATGCTGAACTGCCCCGCCAATCATTAGTTCAACATAAACCGTGAAGCGAATGTAAAGTTAAGCAAACGCAAACGGTTCATTAGAACCAGACCCCTAGATGCCTACTAGCTGAAAACGACCAATATGCCCGTAAACTTCTTTACTTTCGGGACTTCATCACTAAAGACACTGTGCTTGAAGTTGAGACAACTTTACGTCTGTTTGTTCGTGTTTGTTTGTGTGTGTGTGTTTTTTTTTTACAAGGTGAAATACCTTATGTACTTTCCCAGCTCACGCGCTCGGTAGTTGTCAAGATACCGCTATTGTGAACCAGCGAGTGGGACTGGCTGAACCTTACCCACTAAAACACCTTGGACATCTTGCCGTAAGGATGCCTGGGTCGATCCAATGATGCCGGTTGGAGGATGGCTTCCGGTTCACTGGTGCCCCGACTATCTTAACGGTGCTACGCCGGAACTCTTCGTCGGTGTAGTCTAGATCTTTCATCGGGGATTAGACGAGTAGATGTCTAATCCCCGATGAAAGATCTAGACTACACCGACGAAGAGTTCCCCGGCGAAAGAGGCTCTACCGACACCGAATCCCATGTTGCACCACACGGGACACACGAGAGAGTCCCGAGGTCGGTCCGGCGATTCCAGTTGGAGCATAGCTTCTGGTTCGCTGGCGCCTCGTCGACACAAGTCGGTGTTGTGGTGGCTACTCGACTAGTCCCCACCGAAGGATCTAGCCTACCGCGACAGAGAGTTCCCCGACGCTGGAAGTTCTCTCGAAGCCGACGTTCCAAAACCGGTTTACGACGCGCCTACTCAACTAGCCCCCATAGGTGGGACTAGCCTACCGGACGGAGAGTTTCCCGGCGAAGAAACCTCTCCCGAAACCGAGCAGCATTCCACACGCTTCGTCCGTCTTCTTAGGGTGCCGAAAACAGTCCGGCATTTTTCGTCTTTGGACCTAGGTCATTTGACGCTGCTCTTCTCGCCAACTCCTCTGCAGTGTGGACATAATCTGAACAACTGTCCGGTTCACCGCGTTCCATTTTCCTTCCTCACTGCACATCCTTTGAACGATGTTCTCCACGCTGACATCGGTGCCAACGATGGCAGTCATTTCGCTACGCGGTTGAATGAACCGTGGGCAACTGAATATTACGTGCTCCGGCGTTTCTTCTGTGTCCTGGCACTCAACACACAACGGCGACCTTGCGTGGCCAAATCTGTGCAAGTATTGCTTAAAACAGCCATGTCCAGTTTACCTCACCGTGCACTCGAGTTGTCCAAACCGATAGGTTAGGAATTAATCGATGCGTCCACCTTCCCTTCTCCGCGTTGTCCCACTGCTTTTGCCATTTAGTGAGCGTGTTGGCTCTCTCTCTGTTCCGGGTTCGTCCTGTGCCTCATGTGTGTGTATATGTGTGTGTGCGAGAGCGTGTGTGTGTTGCTGTGTGTGTGTGTTCTCATGGCCCCATTCAAAGTTCCTGAATTTCATTTGGATCCGACTTCCGGTTCCGGAACTACAGGGTGATATGCACCAAAGTTGTGAAAATAATGTCACACACTTTCCTCGGATATGGCAGAACCGATTTTCACAAACTTAGATTCAAATTAAAGGTCTCATGATTCCATACAAAGTTCCACAATTTCATTTAGATCCAACTTCCGGTTCTGGAATTACAGGGTGATATACACAAAAAATATGGAAATAATGCATTAAAAATGTGAAAAAATGTCACTCATTCACAATCTTCAAATAGCCGGATACTGAGAGATAAATATGGAGAAAATTTAATTGAAGACCTATTATTCCTAAGCTGGGGTGCTATGATAATTATAAAGTAGGACAAAGATTAGCTTATTTGAATTTGAAAATGAACCGATTCTTGCGAATAACTATCGCTCTAGTTTAGTGATTCTCGGTTTGTTTCACAATGAAACTTTATACTACTATTATCTAAATAGTTCCAAGGTAAATTTGGAGCTTGTCTTGTCCTGATATTCAATAACATATCTGGCTATCACCGTACATTTCTAAAAAGTTCAATTATTTCAACTAAAAATATCTAAGACAACCAAGTCGTCTGAACCAAGAAGAATTCAAATTTGGCAATCCAAAGGATCATACTACTAAGACCAAGCGATTCGTATTACCGCAACCATTTTCTTGCTGACGAATCGTCATATTCGAAAAAGAGGCGAAGGACGCGAACAAATCGTGCTCATCACCATCACGACTTAGAATACGCATTAGAAAACTAAATTCTAAAATTAAGTTAGTAAAACAATAACTATTTCTCCAGAGCGAAGACATTTAAAATATTCTGGACGCAACAATTGCTAGATGACATAATTCACGAACTTGAACAAGACCAAATAATCCAAAGACAACTCAACGCGAACCATACAGGCATTACCGAAACTAAAACCCACTTATCCCGAAAATATTTTTTCCCGACTATAATATCAAAAATTACCAAATTTATTAACCTTTGCAGGTTATGCCAAACAGCTAAGCATTAAAGAAGACCATATAAACAACAATATAAATTAACAGCAACACGTACAAAACCGATGCATTGTACTTATGGACATTTTTATCATCAATGACAAACATTATCTAACATTATGCAATAAGTTTTCAAGACTAACAATGGCGATCCCAACGTTTTCTTTTTCGTTGTTTGTTACTTTGAGAAGGTTTAACAGCTGCAAAATGGCGGATTTTTTTATGAAAAATCGTAGTTTTCACTTTGAACAATTACCAAAAATTTTAAAAAATAAAAAAAAATCAAATCAAAACGTTGGGGTCTAGAAAAACTTCTTCTCTAACTATGCTGCGTTCATTTGTTCACTTCTGATTAGTCGCGCTGAGATACAGTGGACACCGCAAATCATGAGTTTTAAGAAGCGTTCTCGAAATTGTCTCTTCATCGACTTATTTCTCAATATTTTTCCACGAAAAAATTACAAAATGTTTTTCGAATGATGCTTTTTATCATGCAAAACATTTGAATTTATTTTGTTGAACGATAATTCTGGAAAAAAAATTGCGAAAATGATTGTTTTTTTCATCGTTTAGACCCTACCCCCCCTTAAAGAGTTCCTTGAAGAAAATGATGTTGAGTACCATTACACAAGTGTTGGGCAGTCCTCTTCCAACGGAACGGTTGAAATTGTTCACAGAACGTTGAGAGAACTGCATAATATTTTAAGTATTAGAGAAACAACAAAAGTTTTGTCGGAAACAGCAAAAATTATTTTGGCAGTCTCCATTTATAATGAATCGATACACTCGCAATCAAAATTAACCCCTGAAGAACTATTTTTTGGCTTTAAAAATGAGGAAACGGTACCCGAAGATTTAGTGGAAAGAATTAGACAAAAGAGACATTCTACAAAATCTTTGCCGAAAAATATGAACAAAAGAAGCTCAAAGATTTAGAAAAACTCAACAAGAGCAGAGAAGAGCCTGAGAATTTCTCTTTAAATGACATGATATTCGAGAGAGAAAACGCTATAATCTAAAGCACCAATTTCGATATCAGGAATTAAAAGTAACAGAAAATAGGGAAACTAATATAATTGACGAGAGCGGAAGAAAAATCCACAAAACTGAACTAAAACGAAAACGAAATATTTTACCCTAAACGTAATTAATAATACTATTATTTTCCTTCAATTTAATATTCCTTTACAGCTGGAAGATGACACCGAGTTACTATAATTTATTGTTGCATCATACTTTTGTGGTGTGATTTCATCAGTCCTTCTTGCATAGGAATAATCGAACTAAACAACAATCCAGGCATCTGCAGCGCCCTTAGCAAATTTTCCTTTGAATTTGCTAGTATTGTAGAAAAATTAGGAAGTTGTGAAGGAAACTCGTCAAGCGAACTCTCATATCAGCGCAACCGCAACCTTGATGTATAAACTTTGTTATAGAAGCATGAACTTATCCTAGCATTAGTCATCGCAACGATGTTGTAGAAACTTTGTTATAGAAACATGGACATTTCCAGGCATTAGTCAGCGCAGTAATGTTGTAGAAAAAAGTTATTTTTTTACGGACCCTAGTCACTGCCACTGGCATAGTGCAGTGGTATCGGCTCTTCGGTAGAATTTCGGGAGAAAGTCGGATGAACCTCCGACTTAACTATGGCATACTGGCTACCATACCATCCATGGATACGATACGGTAGATCGGAATATATAGAGATACGGTAGATCGGAATATATACAGCTGCGGTATTCTACTCCTTCAGTAAAGCAGGCTGTTCTTGAACTTACATAGCAAAGCAAGTCAGCGAATTCGGCAACAGGAGTGCATGCCACCAAGTATATATTAAAAAAGGTGGAAAACCAGCGCGTACGGTCGGAGCCTACAGCAAAATACGTTGCTAGGCAACACGCCGAATTCGAACAACTAATCGAAGGTTACGAATTTCGGGTCTCAGTAAGTGAATGGAACAAACTAACAGATCTTTGTTACGTCGTGCGAACAAAATATGAGGCAGTATCGAAAATACTAAGCGAATCAATTGTTATAGAAACCAAACAGGACCGTCCTACCGGGCGTCAGAGAAGCATCTTGGAAGCTGCGAGTACAAAACATAACATACCACAGCGTCAAAGATGGCATTCAGTTATTGAGAAAACACAATAGAAAAAAATTTTGACCACCGGACTCTCCAGACGCTCGCAATTAAAAAATTCCGGGAACTTTTTGAACAGACCTCGTACATTTAGGCTTAACACTAGAATTAAAACTGACAGTTAAAACAAAATTTATAACACTAAAACTAGTTGATGACACCACGCATAACAGATTAGTAATAGTGCTCTTGCTAAAAAGGTGAGAGAGAGGAGAAAAGTGGATAGATAAATGGTATACAAGGGTTGGCGGAGGGGATGCTAAACGAGCGCAAACGAACAACGGGGTTAGAATCAGCATATAGATCTAATTAGTTATCAAAAAGATGTTGGATGACAGAAAAAAAGAAGGGGTTAAAAACAGCATGTAGATCTAATTAGTTATCAAAAAGATGTAAGATGACAGAATAAACAACCGGGTTAGAATCGGCATGTAGATCTAATTGATGATAAAACAAAATGGATGGTGGAAGACAGAAAAAAGAGGAAAGAACGACCGGGTTAATTTAGGCGAGCGAATTAGTTAGTTTACATGTGCTACAATAACTGATGTGGTTGGATGCGACTCGTTTATTTCCCGCGTTAAACTACGTTTTATCGGTGTTCTATGTCAATTTGAATGAAGATTTATATTTCTTTTTAAAGATCACAGTGCAGCGGTTCTTGTGATATATTTTGTGCATTGATATTCATATGCGTAATTGACGCAGTCTTCTTCAAAAGTTGTCGATAAACAGACTCATCTGAAGTGTTTCTATTGTTCCGTTTGGTGGACGAGCTACGGGACGGATGTAACGGGTGAGATGACGACCACATTACAATGCGGCGCCTGTGCGAAAGCAATAAAAGAAGATAGCGAGAAAGTGTTCTGCTACGGCCCGTGTTGTCTGATACTGCACCTAAAATGTACTGATGATATTGATAAGCATGGGTTGAAGGCAATGGAAACAAATCGTGGTTTGAAATATCTGTGCCATTGTTGTCGGAAGCACCAATCAGATCACAACGAAATTTTGACAAAATGTAAAGACATTTTTGCAAAAATGAATGAGAATTTTTAGTTGTGGAAAAAATTTTTTAATGAGAAGATTAAACTACTGGAGCACGATATTGACATACAAGTAGAGAAAGCAGTAGAAAGTTTAAAACATGAACTGTCCCGAAAATCATCTGGTAATACAAATAAAAAATCATTTGCTGATGTACTAAAAAATGATAACGGAAAAAATATTACCCCGAGCGGTCCTAGCCGAAATCTTAGATCTAGAAAGCGACCTAGAATTGACGATAATGATACGTTATCCCCGACTAACAATACCAGTGACAACCCGCAATCATCGGTTAGGGATCCACAGTCTCACAAAAATGATTGCGTCATCGTTGTTCGCCCAAAAGAAACAAAGCAAAGTGCCAAACAAACTAAGTGTGACCTAAGCAATCATATTGATCGTGTTTTGCATAAGATTCAAACAGTTCGTGAAGGGAACAGTGGATCAATTATTCTTGGCGTCAAATGTGCTGATGCTGTAGAACCCGCGGTTGCCGATGTTAGGAAAAAGCTTGGTGAAAATTACGAGGTGTCAGTCCCAAAACCAATCAAACCGAGACTGAAGATTGTAGGTGTTGCCGATATGCTTTGTGAAAGTGAACTTATGGAATGTGTGAAGGATCAGAATGAATCAGTCAACTTGACTGAGTTGAAATTAATCACTTGCTTCAAATCAGTGCACAACGACATTACGGTATATAGGGTAACAGAGGTATTTTGGCCACTTCATATATTTTGGCCCACCTAACAAACTTGATCGATTTCATCGGATTTTATCGATGTTAAGTAACTCATTTTGCATCAATTTTAAGCTAATCACATTAAATTACCTATTGCGGAAGGGGTTTTTAAAGATATTACAATATTTGGTGGATATTTTTATAAAGTGGGCCAAAATAAAACCAATCCTAAAGTGGGCCAAAATACCTCTGTTACCCTAATTATATAGTCGAAGTGAATAATGATGCAAACAAGGCTATGTTAAAGTTGGGTCGTGTGAACATTGGCTGGGATATATGTAGAGTGTTTGAATGCTTTGGGATCGTGCGCTGCTTCAAATGTTGTGCTTATGGACATAAGAGTAATGAGTGCAACCACTCTCAAGTATGCTCAAAATGTGCTGGTGACAATTCCACGGCTGTTTGTGTCTCAGAAATACTGTGTTGTGCTAATTGTGCTCAGATGAACAGAAACCGAAAATTGAATGCCATGTGTATAAAAAGCTCGTTGAGAAGAAACGTCAGCATATTCTTCGTGCTGGATAGAAATTACTTGGATTTAAATCAACTGATGGACTACTGTCGTCTGCCATCGCAGATACTGACGCTGCCAAGCATCTTTCTCCAGATCCTGATGTCGCCATGATTTTTTCTCCAGGTAAAGCTTGGGAGGGTATATGTCCTCTCGAAGCTACACTCGATACTACACCTCCTCAAAAGAACTCTTGTTTGCAGCCAATGATTGTGAATGACGTCTGCAATCCCGATTCCGTCACTCGCCTGCCGACTGCCATCGCAGATCCTGATCTTAATGTTGCCATGAATTTATCCCCAGATCCTGATGCCGCCATAATTTTTTCTCCAGGTAAAGCTTGGGAGGGTATATGTCCTCTCGAAGCTACACTCGATAATGCACCTCCTCAAAAGAACTCCTGTTTGCAGCCAATGACTGAGAATGACGTCTGCAATCCCGATTCCGTCATTCGCCTGCTGACTGACATCGCAGATCCGGATCCTGATGCTACTATTGTACAACTAAAAATATACTATCAAAACGTGCGAGGTTTGCGCACCAAAATCGACGACTTCTTTGTTGCTGTTTATGATGCGGAATTTGATGTGATTGCGTCAAGCTGTCGAGCCTCTCGTTGGGATTGATCCTCATCATCCACCTCTTCTGGCTGAATTGACATGCTACCAAAAAGTGTGCTTCAACAATACTGTCGAACACTCGAAACTTAACTTCTCGAAAACCGATTTCACCGGAGAATCATTAGAATCAATCGATTGGACATTTCTTTTGGATAATGAACTGATGTCAATGTAGCAGTAGAAGAGCTTACACATGTGCTGAAATATTTGTTTAATCTACATGTACCAGCGTCACGACCTCGCCCAAAACCACCTTGGTCAAATCGACACATTCGTGCACTGAAACGCGTGAGAGCAGCTGCACTTCGGCATTATACAAATCGACGCAACCTTATAACTGAGCACGAATTCACTCTCGCTAGTAGCAACTACAAGGTCTATAATCGCATGCTTTATTCTAGACATGTTTTACAAACACAAGTCGATCTTAAACAACATCCAAAACGTTTCTGGTCTTTCGTGAATAGTAAACGCAAGGAGGTAGGTCTCCCTTCTACTATGACTCTTGGAAATGAATGTTCAAATTTATCTACTGGAATTTGCAACTTGTTCGCGAAGCATTTCTTAAGTGTCTTCGAAACAATTTCATTTGATCCTACTCAGATGGAATTCGGGCTCAGAGATGTTCCTTGCGATATTATAAGTCTTGGTAACATTCAATTCACATGCGAAGAAATCATTTTTGCGTTGAAAAAACTGAAGTCATCAACATCAACTGGCCCAGATGGCATTCCTGCCATCATACTCAAACGATGCGCGAATGCACTGTGTGTTCCTCTAAAGATAATCTTCAATAAGTCTCTGTCGCAAGGAATATTTCCACAATGCTGGAAAAAATCGTACATGTTCCCTGTGTTCTAGAAAGGAAATAAGCAAGACGTAGCAAATTACCGCGGTATCACTTCTCTTTGTGATCGTTCTAAGTTATTCGAAATTCTCGTTAGCAATGTTCTGTTTAAAAAAACCAAATCATACATATTGACCGATCAACATGGTTTTTTTCCCGGTAAGATCAACAGCTACGAATTTAGTTCAGTTTACGTCACACTGCATCAGAAACATTGAAGATGGAGCACAGGTTGATACAGTTTATACAGACCTTAAAGCAGCGTTCGATCGTGTTGACCATGCTCTGCTACTTACGAAAATTCGAAAACAAGGTGCATCGGATACATTCACAGATTGGCTCAAATCGTATCTTGTTGGCCGTTCACTTTCTGTTAAGCTTGGAAATTGTGAATCAAATAGCTTCTCGAATCTGTCGGGTGTGCCTCAAGGTAGCAATCTCGGACCTATGCTATTTTCTTTGTTCTACAACGACATCTGTTTTGTCTTGCCACCAGGGTGTAGGCTTGTTTATGCAGACGATCTCAAGCTATTTCATATCATTAGATCTGAAGAAGACTGCATTGCGTTACAACGACAAGTTGATGTCTTCAGCGACTGGCGTACGCGTAACCGATTGACGCTTAGTATATCGAAATGCTCCGTTATTTCATTCACACGCAAGAAAGAACCTATTCTCTGGAGATACACTATTTTTGGAGAATTCCTTGAGAAAGTATCAATTGTAAGGGACTTAGGTGTAGTACTTGATTCTAGGTGCATCGGATACATTCACAGATTGGCTCAAATCGTATCTTGTTGGCCGTTCACTTTCTGTTAAGCTTGGAGATTGTTAATCAAATAGCTTCTCGAATCTGTCGGGTGTGCCTCAAGGTAGCAATCTTGGACCTATGCTATTTTCTTTGTTCTACAACGACATCTCTTGTCTTGCCTTGTCTTGGGTGTAGGCTTGTTTATGCAGACGATCTCAAGCTATTTCATTTCATTAGATCTGAAGAAGACTGCATTGCGTTACAACGACAAGTTGATGTCTTCAGCGACTGGCGTACGCGTAACCGATTGACGCTTAGTATATCGAAATGCTCCGTTATTTCATTCACACGCAAGAAAGAACCTATTCTCTGGAGATACACTATTTTTGGAGAATTCCTTGAGAGAGTATCAATTGTAAGGGACTTAGGTGTAGTACTTGATTCTCAGCTGTCGTTCAGAGACCACAACTCCCATATAATTGCACAAGCTAACCGGAATCTTGGATTTATCTTTAAAATAGCAAAAGAATTCAGTGACCCTTACTGTCTCATATCATTGTATTTCACCCTTGTTCGATCTGTTCTTGAAGCTTCATCGGTAATATGGTGTCCTTACGCGGACGTTTGGATTGACCGAATTGAATCAATACAAGCTAAATTCCTCCGCTACGCCCTCAGATCTTTACCTTGGCGCAACCCGACAGAATTACCACCTTATACTGAACGTTGTCGATTACTGGGTATGGACACACTTTCAAAAAGGAGAAATATTTTCAGAGCTGTATTTATAGTGAAACTATTGATGGGACAAATTGACGCTCCTAATATCGTTTCTCAAGTAAATATCAATGTACCACCTAGAACTTTAAGATCGCGGAACTTTTTAAGGCTTGACTATCAACGTACTGACTATGGACAGAACGAACCCATTAGGGGAATGTGTAATAGTTTTAATAGTGTTTGTATAATTGTATTATTGTCAACCGTCAGAAAAGATGAAGGGGTTTTTACGCCCAATTGGACGATTGAATTATCCTCAATTGGGCTTTTCCCCTTCCAATGCTTCATGGAGACTATAACAGGTCAGATCGTTTGATCGTGTTGATCGTTTAGGCATAAATCCGTTGTTCACGCATCTTTTCAATACTATTGAAGGAATACCATCTGGTCCAGCGATAGTAGAACATTTCAACCTGGAACAAGCCGTATTAATCATGGCCGTTGTGATACGAGGGTGAGGTTCAATAGGTGAACGACGAGGAACGTTAATGACTACTTCGGATACCTGATCGCTGTTGAGGACGTCTTTAGAGGAAACGCTACTGAAGTGCCTTCGAAATAGATTACGGGTATCGACTAGTTCACCGAGTGCCATATGAGTTGGTAATCCAATTTCCTTACGCTGCTCGTTAACGTGATTCCAAAAGCTTTTAGGGTTATTTTTTAAATTTCTTTGCACACGAAGTAAATAAGCGTGATGCAAAATTTTGTTTAGTCGTTTATAGCGACTATTAAGATACATAAAATGAGATCTCAGCTGGAGCGATGGCCGTCTAGAGAGTTTTTTCAAAGCAGATCTCTTGGCGCACTTATATTGTTTCAAAGTACGATTGGACCAAGGGGGATAAGCTCGTTTGCGGTGTTGTCTTTTTGGCACGAACAGATAAATGGAATATAAAACTACATTCGTCCATAATGTGACCGCCAAGTTGCTATCGCAAGTTGACAATAACGACCTCCAGTTAAACGAAAGCAGGAACTGATTCATAGCATTGAAGTTACCATTCTTGAAATTGTAATAGTTAGTCTCAGCAATGTTTCCATAAAAGACTGGCTTACAGTCCACCAGACTAACGTGAAGCGGCGGATGATACGGTACAGGTACTGACTACGTCCTGACTGACAAAACACAAGTCGAGTAGACGATTGTTGCTATTGTGAACTCTATTTAGTTGCACTAAACCTGCGGTACTGTAGTCGTCCAAGAGTCGTGATGTTGTAATCGTTTTCGACGAGCATGTAGCATGCGGATACAAATATCTGGATGAGCAATAAATCCATTTAATGCCAGGAAAGTTGTAATCACCAAGAAGAACAATTTTGTCATTCAAGCCCATTTGATCCATAATTATTGAAAGAGAAGACAAATGTCGTTCTATCTTATCAATGTCGTTTACGCGATCTGGCGGGAAGTAAAGAACGCACAAATAAAGAGTATAATGCGTGAAAGAGAGAGTTATCCAAATTTGTTCTACACTAACAGCATGTGGGAGAGATACTAAGCGAAATTTGAATGTCGATCTACACGCTATAAGAACACCACCGCCAGTTTTTTTGTTACTATTTTGATTATTTCGATCCTGTCTAAAGACAGTATAACTGCTATCAAATATTTGATGAGACAGAGTGTTCTCGTTCAACCAGATTTCAGTAAGTATATAAATATCATAGGAAGCATCGGAGCAAGCAAGATGATAATCAACGAGAGAGCTATTCATTCCTCCAGTATTTTGATAATAAATTTCTATACCAGAGTTGTTACTATCTCTCCGCTTGTTTGGTGTGATATTGGCAGAGATGGGTATCTTGTTGGAACCTTGCTAAGCATAGATCCACTGGTTCCTGTTTTCATATCGTAAGAGGTCACAGCTACAGGATTTCATCTTTTCGTAATTTCTATTACCAAATTTTTTCAATGTTTCGAATATGGTTGTTCTTTTCCACTGAACTAATATTTAACCTTAATTTCTTCAGAAAATTCTGTATCTAGGTCGTTCTTATTCTTAATTTCTTCAGAAAATTCTGTATCCAGGACGTTCAGCTTCTAAGTTCTAAATGGCATAATTTCTTTTGTTTTTTTTTTCATTTCGTTTCTCGTGTTTCAGGATTGTGATTTGAATAACGAAATCCTTCAAAATTACAATGTTATGATGTAGATGAATCTACCTTACTGCTTTTGCGGCTTAAAGGGAAAATACTAGATATGAGTAATTATCTCCCTCCTGATAACAGATAGTATTTCTTTAATTAGGTTTCGTGTCACACTCCAAACTATTACAAGAAAATCCATTTATTTTTTTCTCGATGGCCGACTTGGCCCTTTTTAACTTGATATTGATTCGAAAGCGGAATCTAAAATACTGTTTCATCGCTCTATACGATCATATTTGTAGAGGGGCTGGGAGGAGATTGGTAGTACATATTATCTTCCTCCGGACAGTACCAGCCTAGATGCCGAATAGGGTTACTGCTTCCATGTAAAAAAAACTCCCATGTCGTAAAAGACGACAATTGCAGGAGTTACTTTTTCCTTTCAGTTATCAGATGTTTTTCAATGTTTCACATCTGATTACTGAGTGCGCAGTAGTATATGCGGTCTCTAGTAACAAACAGTGTTGGACTAACATCCCTTCCCATTCCTTAGACGATCTACGTTCGGGCCTGGCCGGCGCCAGTACTGATCAATGAATTCTGGGGTTATCCGAAGATGTACATTGAAGGATGACTTACCAGTCCCAGGTCGGAAATTCCCTGTTCAATTTCAGCTAATCCCGATCAGTAACGGAGTAGCAACCAGGGGTGGTCGATCAAGCTCAAGCTCTAAAAAAAACCCTTCTTAGTCCACTCAGTTGAATTATCATAGATCTTGAAAAAAACACCATAGGGGGGGGGGGTCGATTGACACTAAATCTCGACGTTTCATGCAATTCTAAGACGTTTGACATCAAAGAAAAATTTCAATTTCCGAAATCTCATGTACTCCCCTCTATGATGGTTTTTCAAGATCGACAATCTTCAAACCTTAACCGCCGGGCAGCACCTCTTATCCATATCTGATTTAGCTCAAATTTTGCATGGGGGAATTTTTTCGAGGTACTTAAACTTTTGAACAACAGCGCTTTACGAAATTAGAGGTGATCCCAGAATATTGACACCCTTATATACATTAGAGCGGTACAAAATACCATGTTTTGTCGGTTACGTCCTTATACCATTATATCTCCGGAGCCAAAAGTCACAACCATTTGACCTTCAAACTTGATCAATGGCCTAACAATAGATTTCAAACGTGCCTAGGCTTGTTAAAATCGATTTAGCCATCTCCCAAAAAACTTAGCGGTAAAAATACAACGCGTTTTATCGGTTACGTTATTTATACAATCATATCTCCAGAGCCAAAAGTCACAGCCATTTGATCTTTGAACTTGATCAATGGCCTAACAGAATTTTTTAACGAGCCTAAGTTTGTTGAAATCGGTTTAGCCATCTCTGAGAAAATGGAGGGCGTGAAAATACAACGCGGTTTGTCGGTTACGTCACTTATACAATCATATCTCCGGAGCCAAAAGTCACAGCGATTTGATCTTTGAACTTGATCAATGGCTCAACAGTAGCCTTGAAACGAGTATAACTTCATTAAAATCGGTTTAGCCATCTCTGAGATTTGTCGGTTACGTCACTTATGCAATCATATCTCCGGAACCAAAATTCACGGCCATTTGACCTTTGAACTTGATCAATGGCCGGACAGTAGCTTTCAAACAAGTATAAGTTTGTTAAAATCGGTTTAGTCACCTCTGAGAAAATTGAGCGCGTAAAAATACAACGCGTTTTGTCGGTTACGTCACTTATACAATCATATCTCCGGAACCGCAAGTCACGGCCATTTGATCTTTGAACTTGATCAATGGCCCAACAGTAGCTTTCAAACGAGCATAAGTTTGTTAAAATCGGCTCATCCATCTCTGAAAAAATTGAGAGCGTATAAATATCTTTGTGTGTGCACACAAACACACACACATATATATCAGGAGTGTCTCGATAAGTAATTAGCAAAATTCAAACTTATTTTTTGCAGCGTGTTTTGCGGTGACATGTTTGTTTACATGTCCCTGGTACAGCAAGTTCAGGCCAAAACAAGAGCGTGAAAACTGTATAACCGGATTCTACAGAATAAAGATGCATCCTGATCGACGACGAAACCTACGCCAAGGAAGACTCTCGAGCGCTGCCCGGACCGCAATATTATACGAAACCGGTGTACCAGGACCTGGACGATGCTGACACCACGGTGGCGATGGAAAAGTTTGGGCAGAAGGTGTTAGCCTGCAAGCAATTTGTACCTGTGGTTTGCGATCGTCGATTTTCTTAACGAAGGGCACAATTAACGCCAAGGTGTACGAGGAAAAATGTTTGAAGAAGAGATTGCTGCCACTGTACAGAAAGCATAAGGCTCCTCCTCTCTTCTGGCCGGATTTGGCTTTAGCCCACTACGCCAACTCCATTCTACAGTGGTTGTCAAAAAAATTAAATTTTTCTACAATATATCGAAAACTGATGCAAAATATATATATACCTTATGATTAAAAAAGAACCGGAATTTTCATTTTAAAATTCCCGCGCTTGTCCAATCGGTAAACTTTTATTCTCTCAACGTTCGCAACACTTTTATACACATTCTGTCAAATTTTGACGCATATCGTACGATTAGTTTTTATTTCATTTTCCGATTTTTGTTTCATTTTCATTAGTTTTTGTTTCATTTTCCGATCTCGTCGAACTGAGTCGAATGGTATATAACACTATGGGTCTCCGAGGCTCCGTTCGAACGTCGGTTTCCCCAGCAAAAAGTAATAAAAAGGTTCAAAACATATACAAAATAATATATCTCTAGGCTTTGTATGATGAGCTACAGGGCGGGTACTTCCGCTTGGCGGATGGGGGTGGGAGTCAATTTATACTTCGCGTATTGACAAAGTCGGACCATACTGAGATCGATCGCTCGAGTTTAAATGTAAAAAGATGAAAATTATTATGTTATCTGGATCGATCACGGAGTGGACAGGACTAATACTGCTTAAAATTGACAATAGGTCATTAGGTGGTTTCGAGCATGCCTGGAATTGGTCACCAATTTGAATTATCTTGATCCAGTTGGGAATAATGTTAATATATAACATTCGTCCTGAACTGGTGAATTCAATTAAAAAAAAAAGGACTATTGTTATCAGGAATAAGAGTAAATTGACCTCTTATGAACCGTCGAGGAGCTTTCAAACCTTTCCGATCCGGTTCGGTTTCGGTACTAATGTTTACAAATTGCAATGACGCCAAACTAATTGATCAGGTGTGGATACACTCTCAAATCAGGAAAGGTTTGAATGTACCTAAATTTCTCTAACTTTGAGACAGATGTCACTTTCAAACTAAAAGTGTGAGATGTGTGTTTCTGAAAGAGAACGGTTCACGTGGATCATTTCATACAATCACTCCTAGTATTTCTTTACGAAATACACGTAGTTCTTGTTCCCTGGAAGCGTGCTCAACTCTAGAGAGCCCAAAACCTAAATTGCTCAAAAGCTCAAAATAAAAATAAAATAAATTGACAGTGCAGTGTGCCTTAGTGCATATATCGTTAAATAAAAAAAAGATCACAGAATTTTAGGCAATTTTAAGACCAAGGAAAAAGACCCTAGAATGTCCCAAGAAAATGAAGTAAAATAGGTATTTTATGTAATTACCTAACTTTTGGTAAGTTACGCTATGATAAAAGAAAAAGGTAAATGCACTACTATTTTTACTATAAATTTTATTATTATTATTATTATTATTATTATTATTATTATTATTATTATTATTATTATTATTATTATTATTATTATTATTATTATTATTATTATTATTATTATTATTATTATTATTATTATTATTATTATTATTATTATTATTATTATTATTATTATTATTATTATTATTATTATTATTATTATTATTCCTTTATTCTTGATAATCTATCAGCTTAAGGTATTAACAGGTCTCTCCGGCCCAGTAACAAAACAATGCAATGGGGAAAAGGAAACGTAACGTAACACCGACAAAGATAGAAACAATTAGATTAGATTAGAATGGATAATGTTAGTAGACCAAACTTATCTACACTTATTTAGGAACTTTAATATAATAATCGTAAATACCGCTTCAGACATAAAAACTATAAAAATATTGGAATGAATCTTCGTCGAAACCCTGAACGTTTCTGGTCCTTCGTTAACTCAAAAAGGAGAGAGGCTGGCCTTCCGCACTCTATGTACTTAACCGATGAAACGACCCGCAACGAAAAGAAAAAGTGCGATTTATTTGCCCATCATTTCAAACAAACATTCAACGAAAGTTCTGCTACACTGACGCAAATAGACGAAGCAGTTACAGATGTGCCTCGTGATATTTTTAATTTCAATATTCCGCTTGTAACCGAACAAATGTTTAGAGTCGCATTGAACAAATTGAAGTTGTCGTTCGCTGCTGGACCGGACGGTATTCCCTCATCTGTGCTGAAGCGTTGTTCAGGTGATAAACGCAATGTCTCCAATTATCAAGGAATAACGTCTTTGTGTGCTTGCTCAAAGCTGTTCGAAATTATTGTGAACGATTCCCTCTTTGCCAGCTGTAGGAACTACATAGATAACGAGCAGCATGGGTTCTATCCGAAACGTTCGGTGTCATCTAATTTCATGTTGTTCACTTCGAAATGTGTGCAGAGAATGGAAGGCGGATGGCAAATCGACGCAGCGTATATGGTATCTCAAAGCAGCATTTGACCGAGTGGATCATGGAATTCTTCTATCAAAATTGCAACGACTGGGAATCTCATCGATGAGCGTGGAATGGTTCACATCCTACCTAACAAACCGTTCTGTCAGTGTAAAAATTGGCTCCTCGACTTCAGAAGTTTTCTCAAACCTGTCCGGAGTTCCGCAAGGCAGTAATCTTGGTCCGCTGTTGTTTTCGATTTTCATGAACGATTTTTTGCTACTGTTACCACCGGAATGCAGACTCTTCTATGCCGATGACACAAAAATCTTTAAAGTTGTCAAATGTCTCCTGGATTGCATTGAGTTACAGGAAATGATACAAACGTACGTTGAATGGTGCTCGAAAAACTATTTATGTTTAAGTATCGAGAAATGCTGTATATCTCCTTCCATCTTAAAACTGATCCTGTCAAATTCGATTATTTCATTGCGGGAAGATCCATGACACGAGTGGAGAATATAAAGGATATTGGTGTCATTCTGGATCAAAAAATGACTTTTAGATTTCATTATGACGAAATTTTAGCCAAAGCCAATCGTCAATTCGGTTTCATCATGAAGATTGCCTCAGAGTTTCGGGATCCGTTGTGTTTGAGATCTTTGTATTGCTCACTTGTACGCTCTATACTTGAGTCAAACGCTGTGGTATGGTGTCCTTACCATGCTCTCTGGAATACTAGGATTGAAGCTGTTCAACGAAAATTTGTGCGATACGCTCTGTGCCTGCTACCGTGGCGTGACCCCATGAATTTACCGCCCTATACCGATCGATGTCGTATATTAAATCTTGAGCTATTGGAAACACGACGAATCATTGCTCAAGCTACATTTGCTGCTAAACTGCTTTTGGGGAATATTGACAGCCCACCTCTGCTAATGCGGTTAAATCTCTACGCACCGGAAAGATCACTTTGCCAACGCAACATTCTGCTCCTGGAATCAAGGATTACGGCTTATGGACAGCACGAACCTTTTCGCTCAGTCTGTACGATATTCAACGAGTTTTTCCAGTATTTCGATTTTAATATGTCGTCCCGTGTGTTTCATCAACGTCTACTTGACCTTTTTCATATTGTGTATCGTGATAATTAATTTTAGTGCACTTAGTTCATTAATTTTTATTCATTAAGACAAACTATGTCAGATGAATCATAAGAAACAAATAAACAAATATAGGAAAGCAGGGCCAAGACCGAAGCGGATACAATGCGAAATTTTCCAAAGTTTCATCGACGAGGACATTTAAGACACAGAAGCAGTTGGTAGGATGACAAAATACCAATACGATACAGACGCACGACTCAATGATTGACTGGTTACAGGGTGAAGCACACACTTCCTGTCCAAGTGACAAACTCTCTGGTGACTTTGCAATAGAAGATATTCGTATCTTTCGTTGCAAATTGATAACCGTAAAGGAATCTGTCGCTTGGGTTACATGCTGCGGAGAAAACCTATCAATGATGGGTTTCCTCCTTCGTTACTAGTGTTCATTTGGGCACCATAGCCTAGTTCGTCTGGTATGGAAAGTTCGGAGCGTTGTAACCACCCCCCTCGGCAAGAGTAGCCCATAAAGGAAAAAAAATAGAAAAAAAAACATATACAAAATAATATATGAAAATAAACATATTGTTTTAAGAATTCAACGCAAACTGAACATCCAAGTGTATAAAAAACATTGAATATGATAAAAATATGGAAAATATACCACAAAGAGAAAAATATCAGCGACATATGTAAGATGAAAGTCAAATGAATCAATTCTAACACGACGATTCTAGATGTGTTCTTGGGAGAAAGCTGTGTTACCACAAAGAAATGGCGAAATCATGTTTTTTTTCTTTTCTCCGTGAGAATGCATCGCATTTGTGTTAAAAATATATAAAACTGATGATTTTCCGACACGTTAAAAGACAATATATAATCCCTCATGTGAAAAATGCACGCTGGCAACTCCAAACGATTGGTAACTTGCCTTTGAGTTTGCCAAAAGAAAAACCGTTACTATTGCCATAAAGTATTGAAATAGTAACGCGATTGGAAAAGAAACGGTCAGCGCACAAAATAATTTTCTAACTCGTCCAGAGAAAAATGTTTTGGGAATTTACGTTTGTTTCCATGCACATATTTAGAGCATGAAATTGAAGGGAAAGTTACATTAGAAAACTAAGCGATTTGTAAATATACAATCCTGGTCAATGAAAATCAAATGAATCTCAATGTAATTTTACATCATTTGTAAATCGATAGCACGGTTTCAAATCAGATTGTCGTTTAAACTGATGTCTATTTCATATTACTATCGATTTACACGTCGTGTAAGTTTCTAAACAATGCACCCAATAGATACGTAATGATCACGAGCAAGATGGTGACCACTCTAGGGTGTACGTAGGAGAAGAAATCTCTAACTAGGCAGTGCGCACAGGAAAAAGCAAATGCGGTACTCTTAACGATACTGAAAAATGAGTACAACCAAACTTATAAATAGCACAAGTTCCCAATGGCTACTTGGGAGAATCTTGACCAACTATGGAATGCTTTAAGCGCAATACACACACACACACACAAAGGAAGAAACGCAAAGCCAAGTATGAGTCTGCAAAACTCCAGGAATACGACGGTCCAATGAACATGGATCCAAGATTTCAGACTCCGAAACCGGATAGAATAACGAAAATGACCCAAAGGAGGGGTGAGAATAAAATAATAATAATAATAAATCTTCAGCAGGGAGATAATGTTAATAAGGAAACGGGCACCGATTCAATTCCGGAAAAAAAGTTTCAACAAATCGACGCATACGAAAAATATAAACCACGCGATCTCCATACAGTAATCGCAACCAAGTAAAGTGTCTACAATGGCGCAGAAGAAAAAAAACATACGACGTGCGCTTTTCTTGCCGACACACGCGGAAACAAACTAAATGAGGTAATGTATGGGGCGCACAGTATAAGGAGGTTATAGAAAACAAATGTTACACGAAAAGTACAGGCTAAATTCAATTTAGAAGCACCTATGAAGCGACTACCACGATACATGACATTCATGAGATACGACGTTAATATTGGAAAACACATTGACGTGCGACAATAGAGCCATGAAATATGCATGCAAGATGAATGCGTGCGGCCGGCGAAAACGCATTTCAAACTTTTAAAGATTATTAGTATGATTAATTTCTCTCGTGCTATAATCTTACGTAAATTACTTTATTAATAAAACCAAGAGATTTCACGTTGGGAATGTGTCTACCTGTATACATTCCAGTATCATGACGGACAACGGGGTATTAGGAGGAAACACCGGAAGTTACGATGGCAACCTCATGTTACAGAAGCTGGGTATAACGCGAGTAATAAGCGGATCATATGATGTTAGGGTGAGTGTAGATTTGGAAGAATTACTAACAAATATGAACAGAACTAGACAGGGGTATAGGTTCTGGAGGAGTACTGCAAAGCTGCACCGGGGACGATAGAGCCTAGCCGGTGCAGTGAGTTAATCAAAATGCTAGAGGAAGACAGCAAAGAAATATATGACCTCGGAAAAATTTTAAGGAGATCGCCGAGAGGAAGGAAACAAGCAGCGAATGCCTCGCAACTATGGTTTTGAAGGATCAGCAAGGATCTGTGGGGCCCGCGCACTCAGGGTAAATAATACAATGTGGTTCGGGTATATGTGGCGTCACGACCAACAGAAATCAATGTAACACAAACTAGTGGCGAAGGAATTGAGAGAAAAGTGATATTAGGAGTAGAAACTATGGAATTGAAATACGGCACGATGCTAAAAACAAGCGAGGTAGTCATCAGACACCAGGCTAAAGAAGAAGCCGAGGAGGTAATACCTTATGATAAAAAAAGAACCGGAATTTTCATTTTAAAATTCCCGCGCTTGTCCAATCGGTAAACTTTTATTCTCTCAACGTTACTTTTATACACATTCTGTCAAATTTTGACGCATATCGTACGATTAGTTTTTTTTTTTCATAAATACGTTTATTTCATAGGCAATATACATAAGTTTTTCTTCGCCGTGGCATCTACAATACATAGTACTTTAAACCTAATACATTTCGAATATCCTATTAGTATGTTGGTACGATACTCCACGCATGTCCAAACAACATGGTCAATATCGCGGTAACCTTCGCCACAAGCACAATGATTAGTCTCGGAAAGTCCAATTCGAAGGAGATGTGCATCTAACGTGTAGTGATTGGACATGAGTCTGGACATCACACGAATGAAATCTCTACTCACATCCAATCCCCTGAACCATGCCTTTGTCGATAATTTAGGAATAATTGAGTGCATCCACCGACCCAGATCATCTTTATCCCAAGAAGCTTGCCAGCTGGCAAGTGTTCTTTGGCGAGACGCGCTATAGAATTCATTGAAAGCAATTGGTCTCTCATAAATTTCACCCTCAATAGCACCACGTTTGGCTAAAATATCGGCTCTTTCATTGCCTGGAATGGAGCAATGAGCCGGGACCCAAACTATTGTGATTTGATAATTATTATTCAATATGACGTTCAGGCACTGTTTTATTTTGCCCAAGAAAAAAGGTTCATTTTTGCCAGCAGCCTTTGAGCGAATGGCTTCAATTGCACTCAGACTATCTGTGAAAAGAAAATAATGGTTTGGAGATAATGTGACGATTACACTCAAACTATATTGAACTGCTGCTAACTCTGCTATATAAACAGATGCAGGTTCTTGAAGCCTAAAGGAGACCGAAACATTATTGTTGAACATACCAAACCCTGTCGCTTCTTCAATTCGCGATCCGTCCGTGTAAAACATTTTCTCAGAGTCGATATGCCTGAACTTACTTGTAAATATTTTTGGGATTTCCAACGAGCGTAGGTGTTCCGGAATTCCACGCACTTCGCGCTGCATGGATGTGTCGAAAAATAAAGTTGAGTCAGGGACATTTAGGAGGCTGACACGGATAGGAATATATCTTGAAGGGTTGATTTCCTGTGACATATGGTTAAAATATACAGTCATGAATCTTGTTTGAGATTGAAGCTCAACTAGCCTTTTGAAGTTATTAATAACTAGGGGATTCAGTACCTCGCATCTTATTAGTAGTCGCGACGAAAGCTCCCAAAAACGATCCTTCAATGGAAGAACTCCCGCCAGAACTTCAAGACTCATTGTATGTGTCGAATGCATGCAGCCTAAAGCAATTCGCAAACAACGATATTGAATTCGCTCTAATTTGATAATATGAGAGTTTGCAGCGGAACGAAAGCAAACGCATCCATATTCCATCACTGAAAGTATCGTTGTCTGATACAATTTTATTAGATCTTCCGGATGAGCACCCCACCAAGATCCGGTTATTGTTCGAAGAAAATTTACTCTTTGTTGGCATTTTGTTATCAGAAACCTAATGTGTCCTCCCCACGTGCATTTGGAATCAAACCACACCCCGAGGTATTTGAAAGTCAAAACCTGTTGGATCATTCTTCCCATCATATGAAGCTGAAGCTGCGCGGGATCATGCTTTCTTGAAAAGACGACCAGCTCTGTTTTCTCCGCAGAGAATTCGATACCCAGATGGACAGCCCAAACGGACAAGTTATCTAAGGTATCTTGCAATGGTTTTTGCAGATCAATAGCTTTGGGTCCAGTAACTGAAACTACGCCATCATCTGCCAATTGTCTTAGTGTACATGGGGATACTAGACAGCTGTCAATGTCATTCACGTAAAAATTATAGAGGAGCGGACTGAGGCAAGAGCCTTGCGGTAGACCCATGTAGCTAATTCTGAATGTTACCAAATCGCCATGTGAAAAATGCAAGCGTTTCTCTGACAAAAGGTTGTGCAAATAATTATTTATAACCGGTGGAAGTCCATGTTGGTGAAGCTTGTCTGAAAGAACATCAATGGAAACTGAATCAAATGCTCCTTTAATGTCTAAAAATACAGATGCCATTTGTTGCTTTTGAGCGAAGGCAATTTGGATGTCAGACGAAAGTAATGCAAGGCAATCATTCGTCCCTTTATTTCTACGGAAGCCAAACTGAGTATCTGACAACAAACCGTTCGTCTCGACCCAAGTGTCGAGACGTCGTAGAATAATTTTTTCGAACAATTTTCTGATGCAGGACAACATCGCGATGGGTCTATATGAGTTGTGATTGGAAGCTGGTTTCCCCGGCTTTTGAATGGCGATAACTTTCACTTGCCTCCAGTCAGGTGGAACAATATTTTGCTCAAGAAGCTTGTTGAACAATTCCAACAAACGTCTTTTTGCGAGGTCGGGCAGATTCTTCACCAAGTTTAATTTAATTCTGTCCAACCCAGGAGCGTTATTGTTACAAGACATTAGTGCTATGGAAAATTCCATCATTGAAAAGGGGCTATCAATGGAACCATTATTTGAAAAAGATTCCCTAATAATGCTATGCGTAGGAACAGAATCTGGACAAACTTTCCTCGCAAAATCAAATATCCATCGGTTCGAGTATTCCTCACTCTCATTTCCTACGTTACGATTCCTCATTCGTCTGGCCGTATTCCAAAGAGTGCTCATTGAGGTTTCTCTTGACAAACCTTCGACAAAATGTCTCCAATAGCTACATTTCTTGGCCCGAAGTATGCTCTTGTACTTGGTTTCTAAAGTCAAGAATTTTTCAAAATTCTGAGGAGTTCCTCCTCCTCGTTTTAAAAACGTCTTGAAGGCATTTTGTTTCGCGTGCTTAGCATCTGAGCACTCTTTGTCCCACCAAGGGTTTGGAGGCCTTCTGTTAGACGATGGACCAAGAAATCGTTTGGTTTGGGCTTGTTCTGCGGCCTCCAGAATCGAACAAACGAGGAAGTCATATTCTTCAAGTGGGGGGAGCTCTTCCATTGAAGTTAAGGCACTATTACTTTGGTATTTAATCCAGTCAATATTTTTTGTCAAATCATATGGAATATTAACTGAATTAGCAATGCCTTTGTTACTGCTAATTGAGATGATGATTGGTAAATGATCGCTACCGTGTAAATCAGGAAATACTTTCCAGGTGCAATCTAGTCGAATTGAAGTTGAGCAAAGAGATAAAACTAATGCACTTGGACGTGCAGGAGGTCTTGGGATCCGTGTCATGCTACCCATATTTAGTACCGTCATGCTAAAATTGTCGCAAATATTATATATTAAGGATGATCTGCTATCATTGTAAACGGAACCCCACATCATTCCGTGCGAATTGAAATCTCCTAAAATCAAACGTGGAGCAGGAAGGGCTTCGACAATTTCATTAAGCTGTCGTTGTCCAACTTGAGCTCTTGGAGGAATATATACTGAAGCAATGCAAATGTCCTTTCCTTTAATGTTTATTTGACAAGCAACAACTTCTATACTAGAAGTCGAAGGAATATTTAATCTATAAAAGGAATAACATTTCTTAATTCCTAAAAGCACTCCACCATACGGAGAGTCTCTATCGAGACGTATAATGTTAAAGTCATTAAAATTTAAAGCTATATTTGATGTAAGCCATGTTTCGCACAAAGCAAATACATCACATTTTTTACTATGCAACAAAACTTTAAATGAATCTAGTTTTGGCATGATGCTTCGACAATTCCACTGCAGAACAGTGATTGAATCATTTGCGGCGGATGATAAATTATCCATCAAATGATACAAAACCTGAAAGAACTGGCCATTGAGCTGATAACTGTTTCAAAAAAGTTCTAGCTATTGGAAGGAATGCCGTTATGATAGTCTTTAGAGGTTCAGAAATATTGAATGCTGCGAAAACCCATTCTACAATTTCCGAAAACTTGAGTAATTCTGTTGGTGAATGTGAAACGGAGCCCACTGGATTATTGTCTTTTCTTGAGCTAGTTCCTGGATTGGTTTGTGAATTTGACAAACCAGGAGGCACAGTTTTTGGTTTTAAATTTGGCTTTTTAGCTTTAACACGGGGATCTTTTTTTGAAGATGTAATTTTAGGTGTCTTTTTAGGTATTTTGTGGTTTGTTAATCTCCTCTTAACAGACCCTTGAGGAGTGACAAACGAGGTATCTTCACTATTTCCGTCGGAGTCAGATTCCTCTGGCTCCATAAGATTTGAAAAACCGTTTTCGGTTTCCAAGGGGGAGACATGTATAACCGTTTTAAGCATTTCTGCATATGTGCGCTTAGACCGTGCTTTTAAAGAAAGCTTCATTTTGTCTTTACGCAACTTAAATGCAGCGCATACTGAAAGATCATCATGAGGTCTCTCTCCACAATAAACACATTTTTCAACATCTTTATCGCAAAGATTATCCTTATGAGGCCCTTGACATTTGATACATTTGGACTTATTACTACAGTAAGTAGCTGTATGCCCGAATTTTTTACAGTTCGTGCAATTCATAACATGCGGTACGAAAAGCCGAACAGGAAGACGAATTTTATCGATATAGACATGGCTAGGCAACGCAGATCCGGCAAATGTTACACGAAACGAATCTGAGGGACGATACGACTTTTTTCCATCGACAATAGATGCTGAGTACAATTGCTTGCACTCGAGTATCTTAACTCCCTCAAGCATGGAGTTTTTAAAACGACCAACTCCATTTTTAAGTAAATCATCGGCCGTCAGACTTGCTTCAGTCACAACACCGTCAATTTCCACCTCCTTCGATGGAATGTAAACTCGATATTCAACAGAAAATAATTTACAGGTTACAATTTCGTTCGCCTGTTTCAAGTCGTTGACAACAACTCGAATTTTATCTCTATTAACTTTACATATTTCTTTAACTTCAGAGAAATGTGATGTCAAATCCTTGGTAATTTGCTTCAAATTTAAAATCTTTTCTTTTTTTCGAAGATAGACTATCCATGGCCCAGTGGTACCCTGTGGATAATGTTTAGCCCTCGGAGTATTTAAACTCTTACTAGTATCCGGAATCGGATTCGGATGATCTTCCATGAGATCATCCATTACATTAAATTTTTTTGTAAATTAATAATACCAAAATAAAAACTTATGTTTAGTAAAATTTCAGATATAAGAAATAAAAAATAAATTAAATTAAATCTACCTTGTAGCTGATGTCTCAGTTCCTTTATCGTGAAGAACGACGTGAAGCTCTTCCAACGATTTCCAATTGGCAGTCTTCTGCTGTTTCCAATTGGCAGTCTTCTGTCGTTTACTGCTATCTCAGTTGCTCTGCCGTCGTTGTGAACACCACTGCACTTGCTGTGCTGCCTGTACCTGACCCCAGGTACAGTGCTTTTGCTCTTGGCGTCGATCAAATGCGATGCTTGCAGTGTAGCACCTCGCGATATATGCCGTCTCTTTTGATCCTACGCAGCGTACAAATTCTGGTACCTGGTAGATCAGCACTGGGTTGCTTTAGCACCTTTGTGCCTTTGCACCCCTTCGTCTTCGCACCTTTATGCGATGGCACCTCTGTGACTCGTCACTTCTATGCTCTCGCACCTCTGTGTTTCTACACCTCTGTGCGTATGAACGGGATGGCCTTCGTTGCTAGCTTTCCAGTCGGGAAACGCCCCGAATATTGCGTTTGCTATGGGCAGTTTAACTACCTGAAGCTTAGAATTGTCTCGGTAGCAGCCGTTAACTCACGAGCCAGTACAATCGAAACACAACCTCTTCGCTTGAATGGTTTTTACTGAATCGATTAGTTTTTGTTTGGCGTCTATATAAAGAAGTTGAAAAATTTTCGTGCGGCGATTTTTTTATGGATGAAAATTTAGAACAACGACTCGTCTTCGAAGCGCCATTCGGTCGATTGTTGTGCGGTTTCGACGTCATATTCGCACAATCGCTTCAAATGCGCAAATTATGAATAAATACACTTTCCACGTTAAGTTAACGTCATTTTTACATATCGGTTTAGAAATGTATATATGGATATATCGTAACACATGCGAAAAACATCAAAACAATTTGCAAGCATTTTCAACAAAACTGTCCTTTTAAGCTTTTTAATTGATTGTTTTGCTTTGGCACTTTTCATGGGCTTTTAGCTAATAAACTTGTTAATAAAACAAATTTCATTTTTGTTTTTTTTTTATGCTGTCCTTCAGCAATGATGGTGATAGATAAATAGAAACAAATTTTCTGATTTTAATAACTAAATAAGTTGTCAATGACAATTTCGTGTAGGATTGAAATATTGCTGGTTTGTGTCCAGGATATTCGCCAACTAAACACATTCTCTAAAATAAGAGTTTTTTTCAGCAAAGTAAATTCTCAATTTAAACTATCATTTATTGATTAACCTTATTTTTTGCTGGGGCACATAACCAATTTCACTATCTTTAAGTTTCGTCTTAGACTCGTCAGTGCAGAGCAGTTCAAATTGAACTGCTTACTGCAAACTTAAACAGTTCAATTTTAACTGCTAAGCAGACGTAAAGTTATTGCTATTTGCAACACACTTAGCACAGAAGTGGTGATAGATTTCCTGACGTGCCGAACGAAAAAACAAGTTTCGACTAATACTGGCCGATTCAGATGGTCATTCAGAGAGTGAATTTTAACTAATTTCATAGTTATTTTGGAAATTTTGTTGTTCAAATCAACTAATTCAAAAACAGTAATACGAATTAGGCGCAGAGCTAATTTCGGTCGTTCCATGCAGAATTAATCACAGTTAATTACAAACACTTTCTGTGGTTTACACTATTCACTTTTTTTTAGTGCAGTTTCTTTTTTTCTCTCTGACAGTTGACTTTACTACTTTTCATATGCCAAGTCACGGTATGCCAATTTACGTTTGGCGTGTCATCGTACTATTTATAGTTCGTATTTTAAAGACGACTATTGTATTAAAAGCTTAACAATTACCTACTTTTATTTTACTTGTTTCGAAATACGTCTGCGATGGCTTTGCAGCGTGCCCATGCAGAAAGCAATTGTATTACAGCCTTGCACAGTAAGCGTTGCCTGCTTAAGCGAATAATGACTCATGATGCGCACATGTGGCTGGTAGAATGTATAATAAGAGAAAGGTAATACACTTTATGTCTCAGTGAGAATTCACTTGGAAACAACTAGTTTAGGCTGTCGAGGATATGTTGTGTTGAATTGATGTGTCTTAGAAGGATAGAGCTCGTTATGTAACTGATGCTGCATGTGTATCAAAAATGTGCTCTTATAGATTGCAATTGAATTTTATCTGGATCTAAGCTCTTGTTTTTTAGTTACAGATATTTGAGTAGAGCCTAAAAATTTCAATTTAAGTCACAATACGAAAAAAATAGATTGCATCTTAGCAGGGTTTGGAATATTCATTCACCGGTGAATGAATGTATAGTTTCCATTGCATTGTGAACGAACAATTCCACCGCTCACAATGAGAATACCTTTCCAGCCAAAAAGAACCACACAAACAAAACGCTAGTGGAAGTAAATATATTCCACATATACACAGATGGTACAGTATGCTGGTATTAGAGTCTTCATGAAGCACAGAAGCCGTGAATATAACTTTCTCTCTCGTGATCTGAACGTCGTTCTTCTCATAAAATCATTCATTGCAAGCCAACTCACGGGGCTACAAAGTGATGAAGATTATATATTCAGTTTTCGCTAACAGACTGATGATTGGCTCTCCGAACGCGAACGGCTGTTAATGATGACTTTATGCCACGGAAACTTTTGTATGTCACTTATTTAATTCGTGTCAAGTTAATATAGGATAAGAATTCTTATTTATACTTAACTATCATAAACAGAAGTAGCAGAAGCGAAGGATTAGCGATAGCAATCTAGCGATTTCAGTAAATACTGCAAACAAACAAACGTTTTGTTTGCTAGCTGCTAGAGAGAAACTAGCTTCTGCACTCTTGTTACTTCTGTAAATCAAATTCCTGCTGAGTAGCGTTTAATTGGGTTTAATCGAAATAGTACATGATAGTTAATCAACCAGTAGGATAAAAAATAAATCTTTTAATCAGTATTCCATAATGAACACTTTTTCATTGTGTATTGCTATGAGCTGTGAGAGCTGTGAAAAACACTTGTCCCCATTACAGCGAAACCTTTATTCTAATAAACACTCTAGCGGTGGCAGTGCACACAAAGTGAATTCTGTATAAATAAATGGGAATCGCGTTCGGACCTCGAAGAAACATGCGACAGTTAAGAGCGAAAACTGAATATATAATCTTCATTACTTTTTAGCTTCGTGAATAGAGTTTGCTTGCAATGAACTATGGGGCTTGGGCCTTGTCTCTTACCGAGAGAAAAAGAAACAATAGTATGGGTGAATATTGTTTGCTCTCTTCCATTTTTGTGCATGGACAGCTATTCCAATAAAGCAACAAGGCTCACTCTTCCTCAAAAGCGACAGCGTTCATAAAGCAGGTATATTCATGAATATCATACGCCGTGAAGCATGCATACTCATCTTCACTGCTCCGTTCATCCTAACCCTGGTTCTTAGTGATTGATGACTGACCGCTAATAGTTAAATTGGTCTTCAATGTCCAGTTTTGTTTCAGAAGTAAAGGTTAGAATAGTCCCAAAAGAAACTAACATTGATTTCTTAGAGATGGCTAGCCTCTAATTAGACTTCATGTTCCGGAGCTTTGGATTGAATAGAAAATTCCCAATAGATTCTCAACACAAAATAGAGATAAATGAAATAAATGTGCTGAATTGCTTCGATTCATTTTTCTTAACGATTGGCGATTGACTAAAGCGTTACTGAGCTCATTATTAAGTTTTGAGAAATTTAGCGTAAGTAAATAGTAACATATATATTAACATATTACGTAATACAACTCATACAATAACTAAGTTAAAAATACATACCGAATAGATAACTCTCCGGACAATGGCTTTTCGGTGGCGCGTAATAACATCTCTAAAGATTCTATTGTGTAAGCGCACGACATCCAGGTTACAACGTATTCTTCAAAATGTTTCATTGTCGTTGGAAATGGTGCCACCTCGTGAACAGCTAAGCAGAATTTATCAATGTAATCTTCAATTATTTCGCTGACAAGTGGTTTTGTATGTTCGTTCATCGTTTCTGTATTCACATCAAAAGCCGAAGTGAATCTGTTCAACAATGTTGTTCTATAAACTAGTTGAACTTGCCTAATAGCGTCTTCAGAATCCGGATCTCGTTGTGCTTGCTTGCTGGAATATCTGAATGCTTTGACGAATTCCTCCATCATTTCAAACCAGTTTTTAAAATCTATTTCATCAGGTACTATTTTCAAAAAACTACTACTTTCGTTAAAACATCCAAGTGCTGGTAAAAGTGGTAACAAAGCGTTACTCAAACATCGACAGAGGGGACATAAAAATTCTCGTTTTTCAGTGTCGAAAAGCATTGGTGTCCGATTTCTGTATGGTCTACGATTTTCCTTAATCATTTCATTGCTGAAAAATTCTTCAAAACAGGTAGCATGCATGACATGCCCACATGTGCTTACATGTGGAGATGGATGAGTACTTGTTTCTAAATATTTCAATTGCCCGTGGTCATCCGTTTGCTGATATCGGGAAAGTACGCTCGACTTTTGTACGAATGCAGCATACACCATGCAAACGTCGTTCTTTGTGACGGGAGATTCCTCGGAACAGAGAATACATCTATAGCGCGCTTCCTCTGGTCGTTGTATTCTTCTATTTGAGCCTAAACATGCCAGCTTATTTGTTTCTTCGGATTGCCAATCCATGGTACATACATTTATTCTTTCCTCTTCGCTATTATCTTCAAAAAGTTCGGCGTTGGAGCTCATAAATTTTTTCTGTGCGCTCTGCATTTGGGCAAGAATTTGTGCACGTCTTTGAGCTGCCATTTTTGCTCGTTCTTCTTTTTCTAATCGCTCCAGTTCGGTATGATTTACAGAAGACGCCCGCTCTTGCTTGGACAGTGCGAAATCCTCATCCATATTTTGATTTTTCATTTTTAGCATGAGATGCTTATATTTTTGAATAACCCATAATAAAAGATCTCTTTGAGATTCAACCTTGAATGAAAAAAATAGCGTAGGAATTATAACATATCTGAAAATTTATCATTATACTCTTGCATAATTCACTAAATCTTCCAACATCGCCAAAAGATTTGTCTTGCTGGAACACTCAATAAATTTTAAAAATGGATAGTGTCCTGAGTTCTCTTCTTGAAGTGCGTAGCCAATCAAATGAAGAACCTGAATGAATCAAAAAGAATAATCGAACTGTTTTGAAATTTTGAATATTTCCATAACTTACCTTCTGCAAGTGACTTTCCGCAAAAGTGATAGCTTTCAGGTCTAGCGTACGCTTCAAAACAGTGTTCATAACAAGTAACATTACATCACACTGAAGAAGATTAGCGATCATACTGAAATGAGAATTACCAGTTAAAACTATTATGATTTAAAAACAGTGAAAAAAGTGAAATTTAACTTTTACAGTGATTTCTGCCAATACGATTTAAGAATGAATTACAAATAAAATACAAGGAGGAGTTCGACCAAGCCCGATCAAATCTCCTCCTTGTATTTCATTTGTAATTCATCCTTAAATCGTATTTGCATCGGTAGAGTGTTTGTTTCAGATGCAGTTCTCCCTGAAGAGGTAAGACCTTTACCCAAGACGATTGCACGAACTAATTCGAAGCAACAACAAGGTCGAAAACTCCGATCAACTTAAACTTCGACAGATTCCCCAATAAGAGTAGCATTGCCCTAACAGGGGTAAAAAGCAGTGAAGACTGTAAACAGGTTGTCCAAACCTACAAAACCGAAAATAGTTCAAAATTAGCGAGGAGCTTTTCACCTTATAATATATAATTCAATATGTGCACTGACTTGTTTTCACTAATAAAGGTTTTTCTTTGATGTGTTAATTTTATTTAATTCGGAAGTTGACGCTTCCAGGCTCGAAGATGACACTATGCATTAGGTGAGATCAGATGGGCGTCATATGTTATAAGTCATAAGTTACTAACCCATCTATTAGTGGATTGACCACCAAGTTCTGTACAAAGCGTAATAGGGGACTTAAATGCTAAGCATCGATTATTGATCTCAAGGAAGGAAATCAAATACTTCTTACAAATGGCGAAAAAGCTCAAAAACTTGCTCAGCAGTTCGAGAGTGTCCACAATTTTAATTTGAACGTTGTGAATCCTATTGAGAATGTAGTCTCACTGAAATATGATCATATTTCAACTCAAATGTTATTACCAAATGACATTATTGAGACGAATTTTGATGAAATTAAATCAATTATTAGGAAACTTAAAAACATGATGGCTCCTGGTAATGATGGAATTTTTAATATTCTTATTAAAAATCTTCCCGATGTTGCCTTGAGACTCTTGGTTAAAATTTTCAACGAATGTTTTTCATTAGCTTACTTCCCAAAAAGATGGAAAAACGCTAAAGTAATTCCTATCCTCAAACCTGATAAAAACCCAGCAGAAACATCAAGTTATCCACCAATTAGCTTACTTTCTTCTATCAGTAATTTTTTGAAAAAGTTATCTTGTTGAGAATGATGTCTCATATAAATGAGAACTAAATTTTTTTACCAGAGCAGTTTGGATTTCGTCATGAACATTCAACTACTCATCAACTTGTCAGACTAACGAACATGATAAAATCAAATAAATCTTCTGGGTTATCCACTGGAGTTGCTCTTCTAGACATAGAAAAAGCATTCAACAGTGTTTGGCACAAAGGTTTAATAGCAAAAATGTCTGATTTCCAGTTTCCTATTTATTTGATCAAAATGATTCAAAATTATTTAACTGATCGTACTCTTCAGGTTAGCTATCAGAATTGTAAATCTGAATTGCTACCCGTACGAGCAGGTGTTCCGCAGGGTTCGAGCGTAGCTCGAATCTTGTATAATATTTTCACTTCTGATCTTCCAAATCTACCCGTTGGTTGTCAGAAATCGCTATTCTGTGACGACACAAGTCTGTTAGTCATAGGTAGAAATCTAAGAGTGATCTGCAGTCGCCTCCAAAGAAGTTTAAGTATTTTCAGTGATTATCTGTCAAAATGGAAAATTAAACCAAATGCAGCAAAAACGCAATTAATTATCTTTCCTCATAAGCCAAGAGCTTCTTTTCTTAAACCAAACAATAGTCACATTCTCAAATTGAATGGCTTGGAATTGACATGGTCTGATCAAGCTAAATACTTAGGTTTAACGTTTGACAAAAAACTCACTTTCAATGATATCATTGAAGGAATCCAGGCAAAGTGTAATAAATATATTAAATGTTTATATCCTCTCATAAACAGAAATTCTAAGCTCTGTCTAAAAAACAAATTGTTAATTTATAAACAAATTTTCAGGCCAGCCATGCTTTATGCAGTACCAATTTGGTCAAGTTGTTGTTCCACCAGGAAGAAAACGCTTCAAAGGATTCAGAATAAAAATCTGAAAATGATTTTGAAGCGTCCTCCCTGGTTTAGTATAAATGAGTTACACAGACTCACAAATATAGAACCATTAGATGTAATGTCACATAATATTATAAGCAAATTCCGACAAAAATTGATGCAATCTTCAATTGAATCGATTCGCTCTCTGTATTAGTTATTAAGTTAGTATATGAGTTCCTTTTCCCCATTACACAATACAAGTAGGTTTAGAATTTTCTCTACACAAAAATCACAGAATTGCGGAAGCAAATGATGTCCTCATAGTAATAACCAAATCATATATAAAAACCTTTTTAAATCCACCTAGTGGTGTAATGATGCCTTTCTCATGTACATATAATATTGTGGTATTCTATTCAAAAATTTTCTCTTCGATTTTTGAAAAAAACCAAGTGATTGTTTATCATTCAGTAATAGCCGTTCAACCGAGAAGGTTGTGTATAGAAGCGTACAGTTTAACAACGCTGGTTAGTTTACACGCGTTAAATACGACAACGGTTGAACTACAGGTAGAGACCTGTTGGCAGCAGCCGTTAAAACGTATAGTCGTGCTGCATAAGAGAGCCCTAGTGCTGGGCCAAGCTGGTGAAGGAAACAACAAAGGGCGTTTCCCAAGCTCTACCCAGGCGACACAATACACAGCCACAATTGCTGAGCAAGAGAGTGCAAAGACACATCGAAGAAGGAGAGTGCAAAGGCACATAGAAGCAGGAGAGTGCAAAGGCACACCGGTGCGAAGGCACTTCGGTGCAGAAGCATATCGGTGCGGAGCACAAGGAAGAAGGAGACAAGACAACTCGGTCTTTCCACTGCCATACAACACGCAGGTATACACCGGTGACCTGCGCTGGTTCCAGCTGGCGAAGACAAAAGTAAATCGGAAATCGAGTGGTGCTTGATGTCAGGTAGCAGTAGCATCACATCCAACAATCAGCATCCAACAAGAACATCTAGAGCAACGAGAATCTACACGGCAGTGCAACGGAGATAGACAACAATTTCAAGGTAGAAGTTTTTTCTTTTCCTTTTGATTGAGAACTGTGTAGTGTTGGTTTCATTTTTTATTTAAAGTTTGATTAAAAATTTTAATGTGATGGATGAATCCATGGACGTAAATCCTAGCATGAATCCGATACCCCCACGAACGAAAAAATATCAGGAGAGCTCTTCTGGGCCTTGGATAGTCTTTTTTAGACGTATATCAAAGCCATTAAACATTTTACAAATTAATAAAGGTTTGACATCACGATACTCTTCAATCAAAGAGATCATAAAAGTAAATAACGATAAAATTCGTGTTGTGGTAAATAATTTTAAACACGCGAATGATATTGTCTCTTCGGAACATTTCATTAAAGAGTATAAAGTTTACATTCCCTCCAAAGATGTCGAAATTGACGGTGTTGTTACCGAAGCGAGTCTTTCGGTAGATGATTTACTCAAGCATGGTGTTGGTCGTTTCAAGAACTCTATGCTTGAGGGTGTGAAAATACTGGAGTGCAAACAACTGTACTCAGTAGTTCATGAAGAGGGAAAGAAAGTTTATCGCCCATCAGACTCGTTTCGAGTGACATTTGCCGGGTCTGCGTTGCCGTCCCATGTCTATGTCGATAAAATTCGCCTCCCTGTTCGGCTTTTTGTTCCAAATGTAATGAATTGTACGAACTGCAAAAAATTCGGCCACACAGCTACTTACTGTAGTAATAAACCAAAATGTATTAAGTGTGAAGGGCCTCATAAAGATAATGATTGCAACAAGGAAATTGAAAAATGTATTTATTGTGGGAATAGTTCTCATGATGATATTTCAGTATGCACTGCATTTAAAGTGCACAAAGACAAAATTAAGCTTTCTTTAAAAGCACGGTCTAAGCGCACATATGCAGAAATGCTTAAAACGGTCATTGATGTCCCCCCTTTGGAAACCGAAAACGGGTTTTCAAATCTAGAGGAACCAGAGGACTCTGACTCTGACGAAAATAGTGAAGGTAATTCGTTTATCACTACCCAAGGGTCAGTTAAGAGAAAGAAGTCTTCTTCCAAATTACCAAAAAAGACACCTAAAATTTCATCTTCAAAAAAAGATCCCCGTGTTAAACAAAAAAAGTCAAAACCAAAGACTGTGCCTCCTGGTTTGTCAAATTCACAAACCAATCCAGGATCTAGCACAGATAAAGGTAATAATCCTGTGGGCTCTATTTCACAGCCACCAACAGGATTACTGAAGTTTTCGGAAATTGTTGAATGGATTTTCTCAGCATTCAATATATCTGAACCCTTAAAGACCCTCATAATGGCATTCCTTCCAATAGCTAGAAATTTTTTGAAGCAGTTATCAGCTCAATGGCCAATTGTCTCAGGTTTTGTATCTTTTGATGGATAATTTATCACCCGCCGCAAATGATACAATCACTGTCCTGCAGTGGAATTGTCGAAGTATCATGCCAAAACTTGATTCATTTAAAATTTTATTGCATAGCCAAAAATGTGATGTATTTGCTTTATGCGAAACATGGCTTACTTCAAACATAGCTTTAAATTTTAATGATTTTAACATTATACGTCTCGATAGAGACTCTCCGTATGGTGGAGTGCTTTTGGGAATTAAGAAATGCTATTCCTTTTATAGATTAAATATTCCTTCGACTTCTAGTATAGAAGTTATTGCTTGCCAAATAAACATTAAAGGCAAAGATATTTGCATAGCTTCGGTTTATATTCCTCCAAAAGCACAAGTTGGACAGCGACAGCTTAATGAAATGGTTGAAGCCCTTCCTGCTCCACGATTGATTCTGGGGGATTTAAATTCGCACGGAATGATGTGGGGTTCCGTTTACAATGATAGCAGATCATCTTTAATACAAAACATTTGTGACAATTTTAGCATGACGGTATTAAATATGGGTAGCATGACACGGATCCCAAGACCTCCTGCACGCCCAAGTGCATTAGATCTATCTCTTTGCTCAACATCAATTCGACTAGATTGCACCTGGAAAATATTGCCTGATTTACACGGTAGCGATCATTTACCAATCATCATCTCAATTAGCAATAGCAATTGCATTGCTACTTCAGCTAGTATTCCATATGATTTGACAAAAAATATCGACTGGATTAAATACCAAAGTAGTATCTCTAGTATTTTGAATTCAATGGAAGAGCTCCCTCCACTTGAAGAATATGACTTCCTCATTTGTTCGATTCTGGAGGCAGCAGAACAATCCCAAACTAAACGCTTTCCTGGGCCAACGACTAACAGAAGGCCTCCCAACCCCTGGTGGGACAAAGAGTGCTTAGAGGCTAAACTCGCAAAACAAAATGCTTGCAAGACGTTTCTAAAACGGGGAGGAGGAACTCCTCAGAATTTTGAAAAAGTTATGGCTTTAGAAACCAAGTACAAGAGCATACTTCGAGCCAAAAAATGTAGCTATTGGAGACATTTTGTCGAAGGTTTGTCAAAAGAAACCTCAATGAGCACTCTTTGGAACACGGCCAGACGAATGAGGAATCGTAACGTGGGCAATGAGAGTGATGAATACTCGAACCGATGGATATTTGACTTTGCTAGGAAAGTTTGCCCAGATTCTGTTCCTACGCAGAGCATTATAAGGGAATCTCCTCCAAATAATGGTTTTATTAATAACCCATTTTCAATGATGGAATTTTCTATAGCACTCTTGTCTTGTAACAATAACGCTCCTGGGTTGGACAGAATTAAATTCAACTTGGTGAAGAATCTGCCCGACCTCGCAAAAAGACGTTTGTTGGAATTGTTCAACAAGTTTCTTGAGCAAAATATTGTTCCACCTGACTGGAGACAAGTGAAAGTTATCGCCATTCAAAAGCCGGGGAAACCAGCTCCCAATCACAACTCATATAGACCCATTGCGATGTTGTCCTGCATCAGAAAATTGTTCGAAAAAATTATTCTACGACGTCTCGACACTTGGGTCGAGACGAACGGTTTGTTGTCAGATACTCAGTTTGGCTTCCGTAGAAATAAAGGGACGAATGATTGCCTTGCATTACTTTCGTCTGACATCCAAATTGCCTTCGCTCAAAAGCAACAAATGGCATCTGTATTTTTAGACATTAAAGGAGCATTTGATTCAGTTTCCATTGATGTTCTTTCAGACAAGCTCCACCAACATGGACTACCAGCGGTTATAAATAATTATTTGCACAACCTTTTGTCAGAGAAACGCATGCATTTTTCATATGGCGATTTGACAACATTCAGAATTAGCTACATGGGTCTACCGCAAGGCTCATGCCTCAGTCCGCTCCTTTATAATTTTTACGTGAATGACATTGACAGCTGTCTTGTAACCCCATGTACACTAAGACAATTGGCAGATGATGGCGTGGTTTCAGTTACTGGACCCAAAGCTATTGATCTGCATAAACCATTGCAAGATACCTTAGATAACTTGTCCGTTTGGGCTGTTCATCTTGGTATCGAATTCTCTGCGGAGAAAACAGAGTTAGTCGTCTTTTCAAGAAAGCATGATCCCGCGCAGCTTCAGCTCCATATGATGGGAAGAATGATCCAACAGGTTTTAACTTTTAAATACCTCGGGGTGTGGTTCGATTCCAAATGCAAGTGGGGAGGACACATTAGGTATCTGATAACGAAATGCCAACAAAGAGTAAATTTTCTTCGAACAATAACAGGATCTTGGTGGGGTGCTCATCCGCAAGATCTAATAAAATTGTATCAAACAACGATACTTTCAGTGATGGAATATGGATGCGTTTGTTTTCGTTCCGCTGCAAACTCTCATATTATCAAACTTGAGCGAATTCAGTACCGTTGCTTGCGAATTGCCTTAGGCTGCATGCATTCAACACATACAATGAGTCTTGAAGTTCTGGCGGGAGTTCTTCCATTAAAAGATCGATTTTGGGAGCTTTCATCACGCCTGCTAATAAGATGTGAGGTGCTGAATCCCATGGTAATTAATAATTTCGAACGACTAGTCGAGCTCCGATCTCAAACAAAATTCATGACAGTATATTTTAACCATATGTCACAGGAAATCAACCCTTCAAGATATATTCCTATCCATGTCAGCCTCCTAAATGTCCCTGACTCAACTTTATTTTTCGACACATCCATGCAGCGCGAAGTGCGTGGAATCCCGGATCACCTACGCTCGACGGAAATCCCAAAAATATTTTCAAGTAAGTTCAGGCATATTGACTCTGAGAAAATGTTTTACACGGACGGATCGCGAATTGAAGAAGCGACAGGGTTTGGTATGTTCAACAATAATGTTTCGGCCTCATTTAGGCTTCAAGAACCTGCATCTGTTTATATAGCAGAGCTAGCAGCAGTTCATTATAGTTTGAGTGTTATCGTCACATTATCTCCAAACCATTATTTCCTCTTCACAGATAGTCTGAGTGCAATTGAAGCCATTCGCTCAAACATGACTGGCAAGACTGAACCGTTTTTCCTGGGCAAAATAAAACAGTGCCTGAACGACATATTGAACAATAATTATCTAATCACTATAGTCTGGGTCCCGGCTCATTGCTCCATTCCTGGCAATGAAAGAGCCGATATTTTAGCCAAACGTGGTGCTATTGAGGGTGAAATTTATGAGCGACCGATTGCTTTCAACGAATTCTATAGCTCGTCTCGCCAAAGAACACTTGCCAGCTGGCAAGCTTCTTGGGATAGAGATGATCTGGGTCGGTGGATGCACTCAATTATTCCGAAAATATCGACAAAGGCATGGTTCAGGGGACTGGATGTGAGTAGGGATTTCATTCGTGTGATGTCCAGACTCATGTCCAATCACTACACGTTAGATGCACATCTCCTTCGAATTGGGCTCTCCGAGACTAATCATTGTGCTTGCGGAGAAGGTTATCGGGATATTGATCATGTCGTTTGGACATGCGTGGAGTATCGTGATGTCAGATCTCAACTAATAAATTCTTTGCGTACCCAAGGTAGACTATCCAATATCCCAGTTCGAGACATTCTTGCTTGTCGTGACCTTTCATACATGAAACTTATTTATCATTTCATAAAGAAAATTGGAGTTTCAATTTAATAAAGGCCCCTTTTAAGACTTAGCTCTGATCCCAGCTGCGTCCATGAGTTCAACCAATAGCTAAATTAGAATAAAAATTATGTAATGATACAAACAAACTCGAAACAGTTTATGAAATTATCAACAAAATGTCTGAAAATAACAGCTTATTTTATAATTTATAGAAGGTAATCGTTTGGTTCAAATAATATTTCCGAGTAGATTTCATAATTAATGACGAGTTACCTAAGATGATATTTAAGCTATAAGAGAATATGTTTTAATAAATTCAAAACGTTGTGACTATGTTAGAATTAAATTAGGATAAGAATATTATGTAAAAGTGATGCTACGGCGAAGAAAAACTTATGTAAACTGCCTTAAGAAATAAACGTATTTATGAAAAAAAAAGTGATTGTTTATGCATAACATACAGAATAAAACAGTGCTTTGATTGCGTAAGCCATCCTGAAGGGAACGAAATGGGTTCACTATTATATGCACTTCTGGCACCGGAACCCGAGAACCGGTATAATCAAAGTCGGTTCGTACGGCCACCAACTAACATGACACACAAACTCTTCTAGTACGCACCATATAACTCCGGATTCGGAAGTCGAATCCGGATGAAATTCAGGAATTCCGTATGGGACCGGGAGACCTTTCATTTGAGTTTAAGTTTGTGGAAATCGGTCAAACCATCGCTGAGAAAAGTGAGTGAGATCCATTTTGGTATATATGACCACTATTTCCGGTACTTCCGGAACCGGATACCGGGAACCAGGATAGCCGGAATCGGTTTGTTTAGTTGCCTACTGATAATGACTATCGATTTGTGTAGTTTTGTGACCAGTTTAGAAAAATTTTCACGTTTTTTGCTTCGCCGGTTTAAATGACGGTGTACACTATTGAACACACTTTACCCTATAATTCCGGAACCGGAAGTCGGATCCGGATGAAATTCAGGAATTCCGTATGGGACCACGAGACCTTTCATTTGAATCCTAGTTTGTCAAAATCGGTTCAGTCATCTCCGAGAAAACCTAGTGAGATTATTTGACACATACACACACACGCACACACACACACACACACACACACACACACACACACACACACACACACACACACACACAGACATTGCTCAGCTCGATGAACTGAGTCGAATGGTATATGACACTTGGCCCTTCGTGCCAATTTTCACTAGTCGGTTTTTCAAGTGATTGCATAACCTTTCTATATGAGAAAGGCAAAAAAGTCACCACTTGGGGCTGAACACCATCCATTTAAATCTTAATAATTTAATTTTAACTCATATTCCAAAAAGTAGTTATTAAAACAAATCGCCAACATAATGTTAAAAACAGTAAATCTATGATAATGAGTTAGTTTAGTTTATATTTAAAATTTCATTTTAATTAATTATTTTAAATCTCGGTAATAACTCGCAGGCATGAACACCGATAATTTTGGCAATTTCTTTTTAAAAGCGATGAAGATCTCGGTAATTCCCGAAAACGAAAATCTCTGTAGTGCAAATCACTTGTCAGATAAAATATACCGTGCAGAAGCATATCGGTGCAGAGCACAATGAACAAGGAGACAAGACAACTCGATCTATCCACTGTCATACAACACGCAGGTATACGCACATACAACCAACAAGTACATCTAGTGCAACGAGGTTCAACACTACAGTGCAACAGAGATAGACAACAATTGAAAGGTAAAAGATTTTTTTCCTTTTAATTGTGTGTTCTATATTGTTGATTCCATTAATACTTTGAAAATTTGATTCAAAATTCAATGTAATGGATGAATCCATGGACGAAAATTTGATTCCAAATCCTGGTATGAATGTATTTATTATGGAGAGAGTCCTCATGATCCCTCAATATGCGCTGCATTTCAGTTGCACAAAGACAAAATGAAGCTTTCTTTAAAAGTACGGTCTAAGCGCACATACGCAGAAGTGCTTAAAACGGTAATTGATGTCCCCCTTTTGGAAATTGAAAACGGGGTTTCTAATCTAGAAGAGGCAGAGGAATCTGACTCTGACTGAAATAGTGAAAATACTTCGTTTATCTTTACCCAAGGATCAGTTAAGAGAAAGAAGTCCTCCTCCAAATTACCAAAAAAAGACTGAAAATTTCACCTTTGAAAAAAGATTCCAGAGTTAAACAAAAAAAGTTAATACCAAAGACTGTACCTCCTGGTTTGTCAATTTCACAAACCAATCCAGGATCTAACACAGAAAAAGATGATCATCGAGTGGGCTCCATTTCACAGCCACCCACAGGATTACTGAAGTTTTCGGAAATTGTAAAATGGATTTTCGCAACATTCAATATTTCTGAACCCTTAAAGACTTTCATAACTTAAATTATCACAATCTTAAATTAAATGGAAGAAATACCCCTGCTGGGAGAATATGACTTCCTCGTTTGTTCGATTCTGGAGGCCACAGAACAAGTCCTGGTCCAACGACTAACAGAATGCCTCCAAACCCTGGGTGGGACAAATAGTTATCCGATGCTAAACATGCGAAACAAAATGCTTGCAAGACGTTTCTTAAAAGGGGAGAAGAAACTCCTCAGAATTTTGAAAGATTCTTGGTTTTAGAAACCAAGTACAAGAGCATACTTCGTTGCAAGAAATGTAGCTATTGGAGGCATTTGGCGAAGGTTTGTCTAGAGAAACCTCAGTCAGCACTTTTTGAAACACGGCCAGACGAATGCGACAGTTGAGACAGCTTGGTTCCAGAGGAAAGTAAGGTCACTGCGAATGAGCTGATGGCTATTGTGAAAAAATCTAAACATTCGGCTTCGACAACACTTTCAACATTGAGCTGAAACATTTGAGTATTCGCTCATTTAGCTAAAATTTTAACAGGTGCTGGGAGCTTGGCTACTTCCCTTCAATGTGGAAGTTAGCTAAAGTTATCCCAGATTTGAAACCGAGGAAAAGTCCTTCCTTTTCCAAGAGCTATCGGCGCATCAGTTGACTCTCTGACCTATCCAAGCTGTTTGGAAAGTCAACACAAAGGCGAATTCTTGCTTTCACAGATGAACAGGATATATTACCGGAACAGTTTGGTTTCTGGAAAGGAAGATTCACCATACACCAACTCACAAGGGTTAACAACGTCATCCAGCAAAACAAATCAGTGTCCAAAATTATCATATACAATATTTTTACTTCAGATATCACACCTCTTCGTGGTGGTAGTGTTCTGTCACAATTTGCTTATGGTACTGCCATTCTTTACAAAGGTCGTGTCATTAATGCTCTGAAGAATAAACTACAGACAGGTCTTGACGCTCTAACTGAATATTTTACAAGCTGGAAAAATGTGACCAACGCAGTAAAAACTCAGGTCATCTTGTTTCCACATTCAAGATCTCCAAAACTTCATCAGACATTCAAGATCTCCAAAACTCCATCAGACGAATGTCGAATAAGATTCGGTGATTAGGTCATCCAATGGCCCGATGAAGTTATCTATCTATCAGGCCTCTGAATCCGCTGATTTATAAAACATCTAAACTGTGCCTGAAGAATCAGATGGCTGTCTACAAACACATCACCTACCCCGCAATTGAATACGGAGTCCCTGTTTGGTTTCAGCGCATTCAAAGTGAGATCTTAAAGATGATTCTAAATCTGCCCCCTTGGACAAGGCCTGGATATACTAGAACAAAAATTCGAACAATACTGCACGAAATTTGAAGAGAGGTGCTCAAACTCAGTAAAACAAATAATTCAAAATTTCTACGAATTAGGTTAGGGATAGTTTTAAGTAGGTAGATATTTTATTAATAATAAAAATTATGATTAAACATTAGATGAAAGGCCAAAGAGTCAAAATACTTGTACTGTTGTAAAACGTTGATGTAATACACAAAAATAAGATTAATAAACAAATATTTATGCATTTAAAAAAATCAAGCGGCCACACTGGCTCACTCCCTGGCACTGCATTTCACCTTAAAGGTTTGGTTTTCGAAGTATATATTTTTTTCCTTTAATTTGTTCTCCGGTGGTGTGTGTCGGACCGCTTGGTTTGTTAATGAATCATAGTGTGGGGATAACATAGCCATATCGGATGTTGGAATTAAATGTTTGGTTTGTGCGAATGCATTTCACCAGCGATATGAAGAAGGAGATGGAGAAACCAACATCCATTACTGAATCGTTCGCTGGTGCGCGGGAGAGCATCGAAAACCAGATTAATATCGCAATAGAGAGTGGAATCTAGAGACTGCTCAGGTCTTCCAATCAAGATTTCGAGAGAAAGATGGCATGCCTGGAAAACAGTGTTGGCAAAAAGTTGGACGATTTGAAAAGTTTAACGATTTAAAATAATATGCAGAATAACAATGAATTGGCGTAAAGAACAGAAAAAAAATTATTGTTGAGAGGAAGACTCACTCGGAGTCTGACAGAAATCTCTGTCGAAAACGAAAATTATTATCAAATAATGATGAAGAAACAATACTTGTTGACAATGATAATGACGATAAAAAATAATTAAGTTTTTACTAAAAAATGAATTTCATACGCAGACATTTTATCTGGGAAATCGAAAATTAGAAAAGTTAGCATTCAAAATCGTACGACTCACCCGGTTTGTTGACAATACCACTGGGTAAATCTGACAGCAGCGATGTGAATTCCACCGCAATTGTTTGCGATCTGCAAGTCGACCGGTGGATATACTTCAAGGTTACGCAAAAAGGAACGAAGGATTAAATCATCCAACAGCTCATTGTGCCATACTAGTTAAGTATCTTTAAAACTTTTTTATTCTTTCTACTACTTTCTAAATTTTTTCACTTCTGTTTTTTCTATTACTTTCAAAAGTGCGGGAGATTCCACTGCTCCCACACACAAAATACGACTACCAATGGCGATGGAGATGGTCCAGAGGAGGATTCCTCGTATGTGGGTGAAGAAGTAGAGCATTTAGACTCTGAATACGGGATGTCACCACTGGATGATTCCGTTCCCTACTCTGAGAAACCAACTCCTCGTCGTAAAGTTTATCAGGACGATGGCTCGGGGGGTCCGTGGGTGGTATACTTCCGGCCCATATTAAAATCTCTTCGAGTTATGAATATTGCTCGAGACCTGACAAAGCATTACTCGGCAATAAAATCTATGGACAAAGTGTCGCCAAACAAGTTGCGCGTCGTCGTGTCCGACCTGAAGCAAGCAAATCAGATTGCTGCTAGTGAGCTTTTCACGAGGGAGTACCGCGTGTACATCCCGTCTCGTGTTGTGGAGATCGACGGTGGGGTCCGTGATGAGAGCCTGACAATCGAAGATCTGATGAGGGACGAAGCAGGTCGTTTCAAAAACCCCGACCTTCAGTCAGTGAAAATACTGGAATGCAAACTCCAAATCGATAGACGGTAAATTCTACCCATCAGACTCATTTCGCGTGACCTTCGCTGGATCTGCGCTCCCAAATTATTTGGTAGTGGGAGGGGTTCGTTTACCTGTACGCATGTATGTACCACGGGCGATGCACTGTTCCAATTACAAACAGTGTTACATACGGCCACCTTCTGTTGCAATAAACCGCAATGCGGTAAATGTGGAGAGGCCCATGAGGACGATTCCAGCAGGAAGACTGCTGAAAAATGCATTTACTGTGGCGGAAGTCTTCATGATCTCTCGGTGTGTCCAACGTACATACAGCGGGAAGAAAAACTAAAGGTCTCCATGAAGCAGCGTTATATATCGGAAATATTAAAAAGAACGGCTTCATCGCACCCTGAGAACCCGTTTTCTCTCTTGCCAGGTAGCTCTGACGACCCCGGCGAAAGAACATCTTACCCATTGCCTGGAGGAAGCAGGAAAACACCAAACTCGGTCTCTCCCAAGCTTCCTCGTAAAGGTGTTAGACTGTCTTCGTCGCAGAATAATCAAAAAGAAACGAAAAGTGCTGACTCTGAACCGAAGCATATTCCACCAGGTTTGGGAAACTATATTAAGGAGTATCCAGCACTTACAGGGGCATCAAAACATCCTAATAACCCCAAATCACAGCAAGAAAATCAGACAAAATCTGGATTGCTGAGATTCTCTGATATCGTGGACTAGATACTAACAGCCTTCAATATTACTGATCCTCTTAGAAATCTTTATGCTTGAATGCTTTGATACCAACAGTAAGAACATTTTTGAAACAGTTATCTGAACAATGGCCCATCCTCTCAGTAGTATCCCGAAACTTGATTCTTGCAAATACCTGCTAAATACTCGTAACTGCGATGCATTTTGCCTGTGTGAAACATGGCTTACTTACATTACCTTAGACTTCCACAATTACAATATTATTCGCCTGGATCGGGACGACTCTTATGGAATGGTACTTTTAGAAATCAAAAAGTGCTATTCATTTTATAGAATTAATCTCCCCTCGATACCAGCAATTGAAATTGATGCTTGCCAAATCAATAGAGCTCAATAGAGCTGAGAGAGAAAAAAGCATCAGCTTTCATCGCGTTTAGAACCAACGGAACACCTGAAAATTACCAGAAATACGCGACGTTAGAACTTAAAATGAAAAGTTTGATTAAAACTAAGAAACGCGGTTATTGGCGACGGTTTGTTGACGGATTAACGAGAGAAACAGCAATGAGCACTCTTTGGAATACGGCACGATGCATGCGCAATCGTAATCACGCGAACGAAAGTGAGGAATATTCAAATCTCTGGATATAAGAATTCTCAATAAGCCCCAGGGTTAGACAGAATTAAATTCAACTTGTTGAAAAATCTGCCTGATTCTGCTAAAAGACGCTTATTGAATTTATCCAACATGTTTCTTGAGGGTAACATTGTACCATATTACTGGAGACAAGTGAAGATTATCGCTATTCAAAAACCAGGAAAACCAGCCTCCGACCACAACTCGTATCGGCCGATTGCTATGTTCTCCTGTATTCGGAAATTGTTGAAGAAAATGTTTCTCTTTCATCTTGACAATTGGGTCGAAACAATAGGCTTGCTTTCAGATACACAATTTGGTTTTCGCAGTTTCAAATGGCATTTGCTCGTCAAGAATAAATGGCTTTTTTTGGTATTTTAACGATATCAAACTAACTAGAGATTATAAGAGGAGAAAGAATATGAAATCATAGAGCCATAGTACTCAAGGAAGAGCAAGGATGTGAAGAATAAAGTGCGGAAAAGTGAGACGTGACAAGGGTTATTTAAGTAAGCAGAAGGCTTCTCGTATCTAAACTTTTACCTTCTACCAGAGGAGTCGAACTTAGGCATCTTAAAGATACGAGTCATCCGAGTCTATCAACATGGGCTCTTTAACTGGGTATCGAATTCTCTACGGAGAAAACTGAGCTGGTTGTATTTTCGAGGAAGCGAGAACCAGCCCAATTACAGCTTCAACTAAGGGGTGAAACCATAGCTCAGGTCTTCACATTCAAATATCTCGGGGTCTGGCACGACTCCAAAGGCACCTGGGAATGTAACATTAGGTATCTGAAACAAAAATTCCAGCAGAGAATCCTTCGTACAATAACCGGATCATGGTGGGGTGCCCACCCAGGAGACCTGATCAGGTTGTACCAATCAACTATATTGTCCGTTATGCAATATGGATGCTTCTGCTTCCGATCCACCGCGAACACCCATTTCATTAAGCTGGAAAGAATTCAGTATCGTTGTTTGCGCATTGCCGTGGGGTACATGCAATCGACTCATACAATGAGTCTTGAAGTGCTGGCGGGCGTCTTACCGTTGAAAACCGGTTCTGGGATCTCTCATATCGTCTGCTCATCCGATGCGGCACCTTGAATCCAATGGTGATTGAAAACTTCGAATGGCTTGTCGAGCTTAATTCTCAAACCCGTTTTATGTCCTTGTATTTTGATTACATGGTTCAGAATATAAATCCTTCTTCGTTTGTTTCTAACCGTGTTCAACTCTTAGATACTTTTAATCCTACTGTATTTTTCGATACATCCATGAAAGAAGAGATTCTTGGAATTCCGGATCCCATACGCCCTCAAGTGATCCCAAAATTGTTTCATAATAAATTTAGATCAGTCGACTGTGAGAAGATGTTCTACACTGACGGATCAAAACTCGATGGGTCCACTGACTTCACCGCTTTCTTTAAACTCAATGATCCAGCTTCAGTTTACGTCGCAGAGCTAGCTGCAATCATAAATCAAATAAACATAGATTTCCCATTGTACGGTGACACTAACAGCACCTCTAGTGAGAAACGGGTGTACTTTTTCCATTAGCTACTGTGGTTGTGTTAAATGCGCAGGCAACTTTATGCATGCATTTTAGGAGCATTTATGCACCCATTCTCCACCAGACGGTGCTTTTGCTGGCACGGGTGGCTCAACTACATTACTATTACCCTTCCCTTCGGGCCCGAGGTATACCACCCTTCGCACGACGTCTTGGCAACTCGGAATCTTCCTTATATGACTCTCATCTACAACTTCTTGGATGATTCGGAGCATGCACCTGCCTAGAACTGACTGAGTTGCTGGAAGCTACCCAAAAACGTCACACCAACAAAGCATCCCAATCCAGAATAATCTCTTCATTGCTATAAGCTGAAGAACATGAAGATTCAACGAACGCAAAGTGTGTCTAAAAGATGTCTGCCACAAACAAACGATGTGTTTAAATTTCAATTCAATACTGTGTAGGTCCCACCCTTCCTATGTCCCCTTACTAACTCTAGGGGAGTATGCCGCCCCGTAATACGGCATCCCTTTCTCTCTATCTAACAACCAGACAATCGGCCACGTTAAGCTAAAGCAAATGAGCCCAATAGAATTTTATTTGAAAAAAAAATCAAGACTATTTGTACCGCATCGATCAGAGTGTCCGACAGTCCAGTGGACCACTAGTAGTTTTACCGGGTAAACAGTCAGTTATACAAAACCCATCAGTTTCCACTCCCGGCCATCATACTCCCCTGTCATCTTCCTCTCCCTATCATATCGATTTGAATTATAGAACTACAACTATAACCACGATGAGCACGATAACGTCGACTGTGATTCTAAAACTTCCGGTTTCTAGTATATCATTGTGCTTACCGCGGAACATTCCGGCCGAAAATGCTTGTATGCAAACCAGTATCTGCTCGTTCGTATCAGTTTTGAAACATGCAACATCGAGCCCGCTATACAGTGCGTTATATAGTACAGCAAGTTCAGTTCCTACACCCTTACTTAGAGAAGTAGAATTAAATAATCCTGCCCCACATGTGTCATCGTCGGAACAAGCATGCATACCCGTTCCAGTTGTTTCCTCCAGTGATCGCTGCGGTATGCTCCCGTGGACTTCAAGGTCTATTCTCAATCCAACTGACTCTCTCTCGAAACGACTGGATGTTAACGTTTCAACAACACATGACTAGATCTTACAAACAAATTGCAGCACACCATAGGATGCCTCGTGAGCTACCCGTGTTTTCAGATGGATTCACAGATGCTTTCGGCCGAACAGTCTGGCCAGTCACAACAGTTGGTCTATCTGACCCGGCACATAGTATCCCAGCGTACGTTCAGTGGCACATACCAACCAGCCTCACATGCTGGCATGAAAACAAGTGTCCGTATACATCAGTTATACAACACATGACATCGAATCCATTGTATGGGATATACAGTATAGCAAATTCTGCCCCACGTATGTCATCGTCGGAACAAATATGCGGACCAGTACCAGTTATTTCCTCGAGTGTTAGAGGGGGAATGCATCACTGGCCTTCTAATTCCATATACAATCTAATCAATTCTTTCTCAAGAAGTTCGATTAACGCTTCAACAGCACATGGCCAAAATTCAACCATCTTCCAAAGTTGACAACCTTCCGTCTATTATATCCTTCGGACTCGCGGTCCAAAATCTGGTTGATCATATGAGTATTGCCAATCTTCATGACCATCTTGGAAACCCTATGCTGTTATACGAGTTAGTTGAGAAATTGCCGTCACAAATTAAAATGGAGTGGGCTTGCTTCAAAGCATCATACTTAGTGGCCAACCTGTCAACGTTCAGTATTTTTATGGGTAGGTTAGTTAACATCGCATCAGATGTAACTCTTCCTAGCCAACTATCACGAACTATCACGTACAGCATTGAAATCTAAAACAGGAAGCTTACATGTACATTCGGTGGAACCAAATAATCTCGGACACAGGGGTTTAGATGAAACACACGTAGTATCTTTTGATCAAAAACTCTGTTCACTTGTACCAGAATGTTGCGACAAACCTAGTCACAATCCTCCACTACGCTTAAATCAACATGGCGACAGACGTTTTGTTTATTGTAGTGATCCGAGTCACATAATTATCAATTGTCCTCAATATCCTGGATATTGAAGGTCGATGGAAAGCAGTCCGGCAGAAAGGTTTATGTAGGAGTTGTTTAATACCAGACCGCAAGTGGCCTTGTCGATCAGGGAAAGAATGTGGGGTTGACGGCTGTCGAATTCGGCATCATACACTCTTGTACTCTCAGGGCATACAAACGATAAATGCTAGGGAAATTGCTCAAGGGTTAACCTCAAACAATGTGGCGTATCAACGCCCTACTCATTATTTCGTTATCTCTCGGTTACAATCCAAGGACATGGTAAACAAGTTGAAGCCTTTTCCTTTCTAGACAATGGCTCAACCTCGACTTTATTAGAAGAAGGAATAGCATCTGAATTAGGTGTATCAGGACCGGTTGATAGCCTATGGCTCAGTTGGACAGAAAATGTGACGTGCGAAGAGAAAGATTCTCAGTGTGTGTCGATTGTAATCTCTGGACAAGGACAGAAGAAACAATTCAGACTGAATGATGTTCGAACAGTAAAAAACTAAAGTTACCAACTCAAACCTTTCAATATGACGTACTACAGGAAACATATCCCCACTTGAAAGGCTTAAATGTTCGTAGTTATACAAACGTATCTCCGAGAGTAATCATAGGGATAGAACACGTGCGTTTACTAACTAGCGGTAAAGACACGCTTAAGTTGATATGTTTTTGGAAGACAATCGAGAGACGGTAACCCTATCGAACAATTACATGCTCACTCCGAAATCGGAAACCTGGAACTTCACGATATAATGAGAAAGTTTTTCCTCTCCGAAGAGGCCAATGCTACGGTCAAACCAATCACAGAACACGACAAGCGGGCAGAATACATACTGAAAACCAGTACTCGCAGAGTAGGAAAAGCATTCGAAACGGGGTTACTATGGAAAACCGACTACGTTGCATTCCCCGATAGCTATCCAATGGCAATACACCGATTGAAGTCGTTAGAAAAACGCTTATCCAAGAATCCGGGTCTTGAAGATCTGGTGAAAGTAAATATTGCCGAATATGAAGCAAAGGGATACACCCATCGAATCTCACATGAGGAGCTACGATTGACCAATAAGGACCGCGTTTAGTACCTTCCACTAGAAATAGTCACAACACAAAGAAAACCAGGAAAGTTAAGACTGATTTGAAACGCGGCAGCATCGGTGAATGGAATTTCATTCAATGATATGCTACTTAAAGGTCCAGACATGATAACGTCTGTTCCTTCTATATTGATGTGCTTCCGATAACGAAATATTGCCTTAGTTGCTGATATAAGAGAGATGTTTCATCAAATTCGGATTTGTGATCAAGATAAACAGTCTCAGAGATTCTTGTGGAGGAAGAAAATTATAGAAGCTAAAAAAATAATGCATTTTAGCAAGAACTCATGCAAATTTTGCTATCAGAAAAACTGTTCGGTCAAGAAATGTGTGCAACAGCTACAAAATGTTCAGTAGACGTTAGAGTTTTCGAGATAAGTTTCTGCGAATTATAAACGGGCCGACTGAAGAACCACGAATTGCAACAATTGCTTAGTGAACAACAGAAAACCAGTTTTCCGAGCTATTTAGAGACTTAAGCTTGGTAAAACAAAAATCACCAGGTAAAGATCATGTAAATTAAATTATTATTCATTATAGAACCGTGATATCTTTTATCGAAAGAGAGCGCATCATCAGCTGTTAATGTTATTGTTGAAGCTTACCTGAATGATTGTGTGAGTTGTGGTAACTCTGGAGGTGGACAACATACTAATTCATTCCTTTCCTTACAACGTTTTCTTTGTGCTTCTTCAGATTTGGACTTATCTTCTTTACTGTAATGATAAAAGTAAATATTGTACCAACTGAAGTACTGGGCTTTCAGTTTATAAACTCCTTTTTTATCAGATTTAGTCGGCTTTTCGAATGTTGCGATTTCGTCAATTACACTTTCCATTCCAGTTTCGCTACTACAATCTTCATTAAGAGCGCGATTTAACTCTGAATGAGAATAAGGTTTAATGCACAATTGCTGTATGATTTCTTTCTTTATTCGAGTTTCCTCTGTCACCATTCCTATTCCAGGAACGAAACGCTCACCAATAATAACTATCAATAGCTCTAGAAATTCGTCAACCATATTGATAATCTGTCTGATTCCATCTTCCTCTGGATTAGTTACAGTTGAGACATCGAAATCATCGTATGTCCATTCAATTAAGTTGAATTTGCTCATAATATGAATAAGATATTCATTACTTTCAATCAAAGAAGCACCAATCTGCAATATAGCTATGTCACGGTCTAGCATTTCATAACGACACTTGACATTACGGTAGAAGTAAAGCTGATTTAATAATGAATAACCATTTCTGCGCCACATACCGGCGTATACCTGTGATATCATCGTTCTCGTACACAATACAGGCTCAATAATTTGTTCTGGAGTTGGCTTATCAGTTAAGGATGATGCTACTGTATCGTACGTTAAATTAAACTTTTCGAAATGGATATAAAGACCGGCTAGAAAACGTGTTAGCGGTAAATGTATTGAAACCGGTTTAGATGCCACATCGTAAATCAGGCATGAAGCACTGTGATCCGCTAGCTCTTTTACTTCGACATTAGTTTCAGATACTATGAATTTGATTTCAGTTAATGCAGCCAATAACATACGATATACTTTTACAAGCACTACTTTATCCGTGCTGCACCATTCTAAAATCAAAGTAATAAGGTGGGAGAGTTTCAAATGCAGAGTGAACGCAGTTTCCCATTCAGGTTCGTACTCCATATGTTGACCTATTTGTCGAGTAACAGCATCCATACCTTGCATACATTTTAGTAAACGTATTAAAATCTGAACACCATGGAGGAATCCTGTACGTAGTTCTTGTGTCCACACATCGGGTTTGAAACTGAGCATGTATTTCAAATCGATTAAAATATAAGATGCACGTTTAAATACGTTCATCGTCGACGTATTCTTAGCGAATTGTAGATGTTTGTTTTTGATATATTTTTCAATAGATTCAGAGTAAAACGTATGCATTAGTTTGAAAAAAGCTAACTCATGAGCAATCAGATGATGTGCAATAGTTGGCACAGTAAATAGCTGCACACTAAGCGAAGCAATCGAAAATGAATGATAATGGTCATCTCTAATGAAGTCTTGCATCAGATTGGCATATAGTTTTGTGAACATAACAGCTAGCGCCTTTTTATTGTTGTACTCCATTAACATGCCCGAAATCAGCAGTCTGTGCCAACAAGTACGTGCGGATTTCCATAGTTTGTGATCATTACTTATGATTTGTTTTAAGTTGTATGCCACACCAACTTCTCCCACTATCGTACAAAATATTGACCTAAACGTTGAGTGTTTGGTCACAAAATCTTGAAACCTGGAAAACAGCATATTAGTTATGTAATCATTTTGCATTTTTTTAACTTTTTCAATATCCATCAACCGTCCTTAATATTGTAGATGTTCAAGTAGTTTGTATTTCCGTTGATGGCATATTGTCTTTGTAAAAGCTGAAAAATGCGTAGCTTACCAGCCAAGAATCTGCATTGCCAAATGTTGACAGGCTACCTCAGATTTATGAAGCACTGTAACTTTTAAAGGAGAAGATTTGGTTGTCATTGTTGATCGAATAGCCCTATTTTCGATATCTTCCTTCAACTTCTTACACTGCTCAAATGAAGCACATTTCACTACTGCTCTTCCTTCCCGATCGATACTAGTGACGTACTCAATAGCCTCTTTTTGAGAACATTTCACGATAGCGGTTAAAGTTTGGATTACCTATAAATTATCATAATTAATAAAAATAATAACAATAATAATAATAATAATAATAATAATAATAATAATAATAATAATAATAATAATAATAATAATAATAATAATAATAATAATAATAATAATAATAATAATAATAATAATAATAATAATAATAATAATAATAATAATAATAATAATAATAATAATAATAATAATAATAATAATAATAATAATAATAATAATAATAATAATAATAATAATAGTAATTATAATTTACCTGTTCGAAAGTATGTGTCTCATCGTTATATAAAATCGTGCAATAATCATCTACGTCCTCATCACCGAAATCCGACAAACTACTATTAGATTGTACTTGCAGTGTTTTGGTGCAATACTGCAAAACACCCTTAAAAATTATTTCACTGCACAGCCTTACTTTTTCTGTTATGACGGAAAAATCTGCAATATCAGCAACATTAGTCTGAAAGTAAAAAGAAATTATGATTCGTTATTTTTTACTTTTATAATAAGTTTGCCTATTTTAAATACAAGAGAACCAATGAATCAACATTTGTACCTAGGTACAACTAACAGTTCGGCTGAAAAGTTCGTATTGTTTAATAGAAACACACATTTTTTTTGCCAAAATTCGTTTTTATTATTCAACATAATTGCCATCAGAGGCGATATAGCGATTATAGCGATCTTCCAACTTTTCGATACCATTTTTGTAGTACGATTTATCCTTTGCCTCAAAATATGCCTCAGTTTCAGCGATTACCTCTTCATTGTTTCTAAATTTTTTACCAGCGAGCATTCTCTTGAGGTCTGAGAACAGGAAAAAGTCACTGGGGGCCAAATCTGGAGAATACGGTGGATGAGGGAGCAATTCAACAGCTCCAAACACTGCTCAGAATCATCAATTCGTTGTTGTTTTCGATCGATTGTGAGCTCACGCGGTACCCATTTTACATAAAGCTTTCTCATATCCAAATATTCGTGAATAATGTGGATTTTTTTCACGTTTTCATCGGTAACAGCCTCTTTTGGACGTCCACTGCGTTCATCGTCTTCGGTGCTCATATGACCAGTACGAAATTTTGCAAACCACTTACGAATTGTTGCTTCGCCCGGTGCAGAGTCTGTATAACACTCATCAAGCCAGTTTTTGGTATCGGCGGCACTTTTTTTCATCAAAAAGTAGTGTTTCATCAACACACGAAATTCCTTTTTTTCCATTTTTTTCACAATAACAAAAGTAGCTTCACTCAAAATGCAATATCTCACAAACTAATAATCAGACAGCTGTCAAATTTATACACATATCTTTTGAAGGTTGGTACTAATTGAAAATGGTATGGATTTAATTCTAGTGGCGCCCTCTCATAGAAACGATACGAACTTTTCAGCCGATCTGTTAAACAGTGGGACCCTGTCAGAGTGAAAGTAGAGCAAATTTCTCGTTTGTACTCTGACAGGGCTCCTTTGATTTACTACTAATATCATTACCGCTCTAGGTTTTCTAATGTCAGTCACCAGTTCGGCACAGCTTCTCGCGCCAGTTGTCCCACCAACCATGGTCCCTCAGGAACAGTTTGTGCCTGCTTCACCTTTGGTTCATCCTGCTTCTTCTTCATCGTCTTCGTCGATGAATCGGCAATTAAAGCATTCGGACAGTCTTTCTTCAGGTGTCCCGGTTGTTTACATTGAAAACAAGAACGCGATTCTGTTTGTATACTTCCACCAGTAAACTTCTTTCCGCCACGTCGGTACCTATGTTCCACTCGCAACGCTTGTCCGCTGTTTGATTTAGCGCCTTCATTGCGCTCCCCTCGTTTCTCTGCTTCCGATCACAGCTTAGATTTAACCAGTTGAATCGTTAGTTCTTCTCGTGGTCGTTGTTCCAATGCCGTTGCAAGATAATCATACGAATCAGGAAGCGAACACAGTAACATTGCTACTTGCAACTTCTCTGGAATTGCATCACCAACATCCGCAATCCGTTGTAATAAATCAGAAAAAGTCTGCAAATGCTGCACCATATCGTTGCTATCCTTGAGCTCCAAGTGTGTCAGTTTCTTCAGTAAATACACCTCTGATCCTTTGTCATGATACGCCTTCAACGCGTCCCACGTTTGCTTGGCAGTTTCACAACTTCGTACCAAACTTGTCTGGTCGTCTTCAATGCAGAGCCCGGTAGTCGCCCGAGCTTTTGCATCTGCCCTCGTCCACGCTTCAGTTACTGGGTTCACTGGATTCTCCGAGATAACTTGCCATATCTCCTCCCGAACTAGCAACATCTCCATCTTAAACTTCCACGACTGATAATTGTGTTTGTTCTATTTCTGCAGTGCAAATCTTTGTGAATCCGCCATCTTCTTTTTGCTTCTGTTCTCGAACAAATTAATCAGAAATAATTAATTTTCACAGGCAGCAACTAAACAAACTTATTGTTGCCTACAAGCGTGGGCCCATAACCTGTTGGGCGGACAATCGAAAGACGGATTCGAACACGAAAGATACGGATTTTTACGGAGAAAGAAAACAATTTACGACCGCGAACGAGTAACAACGTGTATTTATTGTATGAGAAAAAAAAGAATTCAGTTTCACATCGTTTCGTAACAGCAGGGCTGAATTCGCGTATGCGCCTGGCAATAGAAGATAAAGTAAATGAAAACTATATTATTCCACAACGAAGCGATGTGATTAGAAAATTAAGCAATCAAACTATAACGGAAGACATGGTAATCTTTTCGCAGGAAATTGAACCAGGAGTTTTCTGTAAAACGCTATCATATCCCCACAATCAGGAATCAGGAATCAGAACAAATTGGCTCGAATGGCACGTTCCCCTTGTTGTATGGAGACTTGTGCCTTGCCGCAAGATCTGTATTATCATCATTTTCCTGAAGAGAGAGGAAAGACTGAAAGGAAGGAGCAGGGTAGTTTAGGAGCTAGGTAATTTAGGAGAAATGACGACACAATACATGTAAACAGAAGTTAATTCTGCACCCCTAGGGGTGCTGAACATTCTGTTGGACTGCACAAAGAAAAACATATAACCAGAAGTAAATTCTGCACCCATAGGATGCTGAACAATCTGTTTTAACCTTTACAGGTGTAGACTCAATGCTCTTGATTATTCCTGCCGAATAGTTCGAACAGAAATCTTCTGAAAACCGTAGTTCAGTTTTAATTTCTGTTTGTTAAGAAGATTTAGAGAGCCACCGTCAATACTGCAGAAAAACAGTCGTTTTCCTGCAACTGCCGGAGCCGTTCTCAAAACCTTCAATTTCACCGTCTGAACAACTGGGTTTTGCAGATATATCCGCTTCAGAACATCATTCTCCGTCAATTTTTCCTCGGGATCCCATGGACTAACGAAAGAAATCCTGTTCTGATGCAGACAGTAAGGTTCTATCACGAACCTATTTTCGCCCGCCTGTTCGTTTATCATTTCGAGCCTCTGTCTGAGCCAGGTCGAGCTGTCCTCGTTGTCCGGATGAAACCAGACAACGCCGAACCTGAGTCCGCACCCGTTGAAGCTCGGAATGAAAGACGTAGGAGGCGTAGTGAAGAGGAAATTATTTAAAATCCTCATCAGATTGTCCTTCAGATCCGTTGTAAACAATCCATTTAACATACGAATCTGAAAACGCTCTGTTGAACTGGGTTTATTTTCCTCGGAATGAGGTTTTGTACGCCCAGATGGTTTCTTACGGAGTCTTTTGTTTTGATTCCGTTTGAAACTTTTGCCTTTTGTCTTCTTCGCATTCGGATTTCCATCCGGAATGGTTGGAGACTTAGGCATTCGTTTTCCTGAAGGATTTCCAGAACTAGCATCGCCAGGTGCCGTGATCCGATCACTCCGAGAGTCATACTCGCAGTTTTCGGGTTTCCGACTTGCAGGCGATGTAGCGCCGGAATTTCCAAAGGCCAGTACTGATTTCGTTTCCATCTTGAATTAAAAAGAAATCTTCAGATGGTACGGAATGGTATTTTTTAGAAAAAATAGCTTGGATTACCAACTACTCGCTATGGCGGTTCAAAGTAAAAGAGAGATATACAGCGATTTGGGATAAAACGCTGATATAATCTTTAATAGTATTTAATTTCACTGCTGATGTTCTTTACGGTTGTAGTGAAAAACTACCCTAATGTAGAATCCGTGTATTGGTACACTATGTAACTGACGAATCCATTTCGAAGCAACTAGTTTTGCTAGTAAAATCGTGTAATGAGAGAAATGGGAAGATTTCTTGTCTGGTCGTCACAGGATTCTCCGAGTTAACTTGCCATATCTCCTCCCGAACTAGCAACATCTCCATCTTAAACTTCCACGACTGATAATTGTGTTTGTTCTATTTCTGCAGTGCAAATCTTTTTGAATCCGCCATCTTCTTTTTGCTTCTGATTGCGAACAAATTAAACAGAAATAATTAATTTTCACAGGCAGCAACTAAACAAACTTATTGTTGCCTACAAGCTTTATGTTCATATGTCCCAAAACTTTTGCTCTGTGATGTACCATCAACGCAGAAGATATAATTGTATATAAAAAACAGCAAATTCTGGTGACGAGATAAGCCACACAGATGCTGTATGCATATCAACTGATATTGTAATCACAGCACAATAGTCGAACGGACTTATCCAGTGTGTAATAAAGGAAATAAGAAAAACAAAAAAAAATTGCTATGTGTTGACATGCAATACACGGATAAGGTCGCTTACCATCGTGTTGTAGATTTATATCAAACCTGTATACTGGCAGTGTGCGATAGAGGCTGCCGGTGAGTGTCCGATAATACATTTCGCGCACAGACACCAGCTGGTAGTGCAAAGTGCACTTGTAGTGAATATTTTTAATCACACTATCAACTAAAACATAGAGTCGGCGGCCATTAGATGGCCGGTTTTCGGTATTCTTATCACCAAAAATACTGCTAATAGAAGCCACTTTGATGAAAGAATTGCACTAATATAGGGCAAAAACCACCCTTGAATACAGAAAGAACATTGCTATGATATCACAACGCACTGTTTTCATCTGATAAATCGAGTTTTCGGAGGGTGTTAGCGGTTTCGCGTCCACTACCCAAACACTAACACTCCAGTTCCTATTTTTGTGGCCTTTCACGGCATGGAACAGGAAACCAGTGGATCAATTCTTGGTAAAAAATAATTCCGCCGGATGCCACACGGCTTACCTGTTTGATGGACTTATACCACCGGTACAGGTGGACTGTAGCGTTATTCTTAGCCAGTTGGGAAACCGCTACCGACACTACACGGCTAGCTAATCTTTTTGCAGTAAATTGAACCAGGAGTTTTCTGTAAAACGCTATCATATCCGCACAAAACCCTTATATAAAAATCACCTGTAAATATATCCAACTTAGAATTTACACCTGAAATGGAACCTTTAGCGAATTACAATATAATGAAATTTAACAATAACCCCCGGAACTATACAAGAAACCATAAACTAATGAACGAAATAGGCATGAACAACGTACCTACGTACGCACAAAAGGAATTAAAGGATCTAATATTGAAATATACAGATATATTCTCTATCACAGAAGAACCCCTGACGACCAATAACTTCTATAACCAAAATATCAACCTAAACGATAACGTTATAGTCTACATTCCTAATAACACAACGATTCATGCACAACACGACGAAATAGAAACACAAGTCAATAAAATGCTGAACGACAAAAAATTATAGAACCTTCTATATCACCCTACAATAGCCCCATTCTCCTAGTACCGAAAAAATCAAACGACGCAAAAAGAAAATGGATACTTGTGGTAGATTTTAGACAACTAAACAAAAAAATACTAGCAAACAAATTTCCTTTACCAAGAATTGATACAATTTTCGATCAACTTGGTAGAGCAAAATACTTTTCGACACTAGATTTAACGTCAGGATTTAACCAAATACCTTTAGAAACTAACTCAAAAAAATTTACAGCCTTTTCAACACAAAGTGGACCCTACCAATTCACACGTTTACCTTTCGGACAGAATATTAGCCCAAACAGTTTCCAAAGAATGATGACGATTGCCATGGCTGGACTTACACCAGAACACGCATTCGTTTACATTGACGATATAATAGTGATAGGATGCTGCATCCAACACCATTTACAAAATTTAACAAAAGTTTTTGAAAGAATTAGAAAATACAATTGAAAATTAAACCCAAACAAATGTAAATTTTTTAACACCGAAGTGACATAAAATTACAGATAGAGGAATATTACCTGATAGTACAAAATATGACGCTATCAGCAACTATCCGATACCGAAAAACAGCGACGACACTAGACGATTTGTAGCGTTCTGCAATTATTACCGTAAATTCGTACCAAATTTCGCAACGATAGCACACCCTCTCAATCAACTCCTCAAGAAAAACAAACAATTCGTTTGGACTAATGAATCCCAAAACGCTTTTAACACAATAAAACTATACCTAATGTCACCTAAATTACTTCAATACCCAGACTTCACACTACCCTTTATACTCACAACCGACGCTTCAGATGTAGGTTGCAGAGCTGTACTTTCTCAAATCAGAAACGGAAACGACTTACGTATAGCTTTTGCGAGTATAAGTTTTATCTCGGGCGAAAAAATTCAATCAACAATACTAAAGGAACTGACAGGAATACACACAGACCACCGAACTCTAGTATATCTATTTAACATGAAAAACCCTATTTCTAAGCTAACAAGAATGTGATTAGATTTAGAAGAATTTGATTTCAACATAGAATATATTAATGGAAAAAGCAAAGCTACGGCAGATGCCTCATCCAGAATTATAACATACAAATAATAATGTATCATCCACCCAAGTTCATCAGTGAACCTGGCAAGATACAGAATCTTTTAAAAAATTACCATAAAACCCCTACGGGAGGACATGTAGGACAGCATCGTCTGTACCTCAAAATAAGAGAATATTACAATTTTAAAGATATGAAATATATGACCCTCTGTCACGTCTCACTTTTCCGTTCTATATTTTCACATCCTTGCTCTCCCTTGAGTACTATCATTCTATAATTTTCATTGTCTGTTTCTACAAAAATATGGTCTCTGGTTAGGAGAATATCGCAAAAAAGAAATATGAAAGGAACTATTTCACGATTTATAAAGGCCTGTGAGTCGTGTAAGAGAAATAACATTTTTAAACACACTAAAGAAAAACAAATATTAACTAACATACCGTCAAAACCATTCGAAATAATATCAATAGATACAAAAGGTCCATTACCCAAATCCAACAATAACAACCGCTATGCAATAACCATACAATATGAACTAACAAAATACATTGCAATAATACCCATCCAAAACAAAGAAGCAAAAATTTAGTAGAAAAATTCATACTAATATATGGAAAATTTTTGGAATTAAAATCCGATCAAGGAACCGAGTACAAAAATGAAGTACTTGAGAAAGTATGCAAATACTTACAAATCAAAAACAGACTTGTTAAGGGTTAAATCAAAAAAAAAATTATATACATTTTAATGACACACATACAACCCCAATTAAACCACACATACAGTAGATTTTATACATCAGATACACAACACATTTCAACTTTACTATTAGGTCCTATTAAATGATATGAGAACATATATTTATTTGTAGTGTTACTATGAATTCGACCTGTTTGTCACAGGGATAAACAGTAAATTAAAGACACCGGGCAGTACCAGTAGTGCCAACAGCATTACAAACAATAATATACCGTAATATTACATATCAGCTGTTCAATGATATGCTCTAAACAAACAACCAAACAACAGTTTGCAAACAAAGTGGCCAATCGTTTTACTCGGAAATTCATATTTATTTGGAAATTTTCATATTTATTTGGAAAGGAGTTTTATCTATTAACTGTTTCATCGGTATGCAGGCCGACTTTTTTATCCGATCATTTAAAATATACCTACAAACACGCACCATCCTGATAATGCGAATGATTATGCTCGAGCAAGCGAAATGTGAATCCGAATGGTATCGTCATTTGCATATAAGGTATGAACTGCTTCTCAACGTGTTTCAGTGGTGTGTGATGCTATTTATTATGATTGAATTTTCGTTGTAAGTATATTATATAATCAGATGTTCAAATTGTGTAGTTGGAAACATAAAAATGATATAGAAAATAAATGTTATTAGAGAGTGTTTACATTCAATTCAACAATACAATCATACTTTAATACGATCACTTTAAATTATGTTGAGTTTCTTACGCTTCGTCATAACGTTTTTGTTCTTTCTGTCTATTCGCTTTTGTTGCTCGTTTATCTGAATTTTCATATTTAAATCCTGCAGTTTGGCCTTGATTAACATATTGAAATATTTGTTAGCTATGAGTTTTGCACATGAAAAACACACGCTATTGTAAACTAATTGTTGTTCATTTTGAGACTGATATGACCAAAATAGGACATTTAATAGTTTTTGTTTAACACCTACCGCTGATATTTTAAGGATCGTTCCGAAATTCTTTTCAAAAATTGCTACCATTTTTTTACAAAATCGAAATATGCACAGCCCCGATGTATTTAGTTTTGAGTTGGTTTTGAACTTTTTAAGATTAATTCATAAATTGTTATCTCGTGATACAAAGCGAGTATCACCATGCGCTCTATTGATGCAATCTGCATGTCGTAGTTTCGATGCTACCCAACCAGCGGTATAATACACACTATTCGATTGATGAATTTCTGCTGACAGTTTCATTCGGTGCAATTTTCTTTTTAAATTCTTCACTCTTTACTATTCGCACTTTAGACATCTCTGAAGTATTTATAAAGTACTTGTTGAGGTCTACCTCGACGTTACCTAATTTTTTTGGTGCAATAATTGACCACAATTGATTTAAATGCAGATGCAAATTTACTGGCATCTGGGTGGTTGTTGTTCTTCCAGCGAATCAACGAAAAAAAGTGTTCGAGGCAGTCCTGTGAAAAATTTCTTGTTAGCAAAAAAGAAAATCCGTGATTTACATGAAGATCTTCCCAAAGATTTTCTAAAGCTGCGATATAAATCAGCCAACCCTCTATGAAATACGGCTTACGTGATTGACTCGGTAATTTAGAAAATTGTGCTTCCTGAAATCATATTATATGGTCAAAACTATTCTTCGAAAAAAAAAACCTTTGATAGTGTTTCACCATTTTCAAATCAAAACAGTCTTTATGTATAAAGCGTAATGATTTCAATCGTTTTTTCAGAGAACTTTCCACTGAAACGGAATTCTTTTGAAACGGGTTTTTAAGGTCCTGTTAACAAAATATTGTGGTGAAAATGAAAAAGAACACGATTGAACAAACCTATGTCTCATTGAAACTTGATGAATTGGCACAGTCAAAAAGATTATCAAAGCTCTCCGTGTATGTGGCTGTGCTCAGATACGACTCTGGTAGCTTTTTGAAACTAACATAAGCCTTCAATCCAGCGGTTACTGACGAACTTAGTGTCTGTGTAGCTAAACTGACGTTCATTCCTGCATATGGAGCTAACTGAATATTGTTCACTGTTAATCTAGATACAATGCGAGGAAAACATTTAATGTCCTCATAAAACAAATCAATATGTTGAAAACTACAGATTTTTCCCTCTAACAGAGCATTATGTTTCAACAAATTATTTCGTGATGATTTAACAAGATGAGGTGCATCAAACGCACCCAAAATTTTTTTGTTCTGAAAAAAGAACCAAGGACGATCTACTGTGACTCTATACAATTTAAAAAATGAACGATTTGTTGAATTTTGGTCGCAAACTAATAATTTCGGTATAAGTCCACTTTTAATTACCGGCTTCAATCCCTCATCTACTATGCTCCGAAGTCGATCAGTATTCAACGAACTTGGATTGAAAAAATAGTCAATCGCTTGTTTGAATCCAGACTTCATAGATTTTATTATTATCGTTAAAGCGGTGCTGGCTCTCTGATATAAATTAATCGCTTCTTTACCAACTTTTGTTGGAAATCCCATAAAGGAATCGGGATTCGAGTTCGCAACATAAGTCAATCGTTGTGATATACTTATTTCATCTATGAACATTGTTACCAGCTTCTCTTGTTCTGGTAAACCAGCCACTTTAAACTTTAGTAGCTCCAAAAAAACCGTCGAGTACCCTTCCTTAATTTTCAGTTTGGACAACCACCGTTCTATCGTCATAACAGACGGTAAGGTGAAAAATTTTCTCATCTGTCGATAAGCTTCATTTGAACAATATTGTAGTACGATTGCCATATTGCGCATCCTATCAGAGTATCTGGCGCCCCTCTGTTTCCTATTTTGTTGTTTTGAAGTTCAAGTAATATTGGACAGCATAAATTAGATGAGTGTGAAGCTAACATGGCTTTTAAATTGTCTCTTTTCTTCGTTATAGCTTGAACTCTAGCCTTAAACGCTGTAATTTGATTTTAGCTTTTCCGTATTCTTTTTCAAAGGTCACGGTTTTGTTGTTCGACTAAAACAAGTCGTTCCATGCAAAATGTGATTTTCTCAATATCTCTACAGTAATCGTGGTCGTGCTTGACGACAACATCATAACCAGCGGATTGCGGATTTATAGAAATGGGTGGGTTTGAAAAATCCATCTGATTTTCATTCAATTCTAATTCACCTATAACATCAGTTTCGTCTGCCAAAAATTTGCAACTTTCATTATAGACCACAAGAACATCATCAGCGACGTATTGTTGTGTAGGACAAATTTGTAGAGTTCCGGGAAATAGGCATGAAGGTACAATCAGTGGTTAAAATATACGTTTAAATCAATAATTGAATTATCAGTTATGAATTATTTCTTACGCTTGTGACTTGTTACGTGGATTATAGAAATCGGAGTCCAAAAAGTGTAATGAGCAAATTACGCTATTTTTACAGAGGGAAGGATTGCAACAAAACTCTACCCAAGCATCTACTTCTCTGCATCTGAAATACGACGAATGAAGACACATTATACTTGGAACTGGCACAACCAGAAACTGCGCATTTTGTTCGTCCCATTATTTGTCAACTAACTTTAAGAATAAATACTTGTTTTATCAACAAAAGTTTTTTTTTGTAAAGCAATCTATGCTGAATATGCTGATGTAATGATTTTGAATCTTTTGTACAGGGGCTGTTTGACGGCGTGTATGGGGGGTTGCTCATGAAAATAACACATGTAAAAAACTACTGGAATTAAACAACCTGATATTGTTTATCTATATGACTGGAATCGGGAATCATTATCACAATAAACCTGAATACAAATGGATTAAATTTTCAAATCAAGAAATTGTTCGGAAATGTTGGTAAAATTCTGGAATTAGCTTTAAGATTAATTCGTTTAGTTCTGCGTTTACATTTCACACACATTTTTATATATATATATATATATATATATATATATATATATATATATATATATATATATATATATATATATATATATATATATATATATATATATATATATATATACGATTTTTTATATAACAATGTGTTCTCTTCCGAGTTATCAGTATCAGATTGCAATTCTAAACCGTATTTACAGATTATTTTTTCGTGCAGTGCATATCGAGAAATATTCCATATATTTGGGTTTGTTTGATTCAGTGTACAGATTGGAATGGCTGTCATATGTGCATTAAAAAATTTGTAGTGTATAAGTAACCTTTTTTACCACCGCACTTTACTGTGATGTCCCTCGTGAATCGCAAGAGTGATCCACATTGAGATTAATATATTTGGTTGTATTCAACCTTTAGTGGTATTCGACCTTCTATTATATTCGACGTTTTGTTGAATTCGACGTTTTGGTATCTCGACTAGATAGTTAAAATATAAATGCCTCAATTCTGGTCAAAAGAGATGTGGTCACCTAGCTCGCCTGACTTCAATCCTTTGGGTTTCAGTATAGGGACGAATATTGAAGCACGTGTATGTGAACAGCCTCACTCGAATTTGATCTCTCTTAACAAAGCATTGGAGAGAAATGTCCTCAGATTATATTGCCTAGGTCTGCAAAAGCTTTAGGCGCTTCAGGTCATGAATGCAAATGGGGAACATATTGAGTGAAGAGGAAGCTTAATCTTCTACAAACATTTTATGTTAATATTGGTTATGTTTAAAGTTGATAATAAAGACACTAAGACATAATGAAATTAACCCTCCGTCTGACAGATATTTTTATACGGTTTTGTACTAAAACGTCGAAAGACAAAAGGTCCGAATGACAAAACGTCGAACGATAAAAAGTCGAATGACAAAATAGCGAAAGTCACAAAACGTCGAATGTAACAAAAGGTCGACTGCGACAGAAGGTCGAATATAACAAAAAGTCGAAGTACCATCTGGACTATAACAAAAAGTCGAAGTACCATCTGGTACTTCGACTTTTTGTTATATTCGACCTTCTGTCGCAGTCGACCTTTTGTTACATTCGACGTTTTGTGACCTTTTGTCTTTCGACGTTTTAGTACAAAACCGTATAAAAATATCTGTCAGACGGAGGGTTAATTTCATTATGTCTTAGTGTCTTTATTATCAACTTTAAACATAACCTGTATTAACATAAAATGTTTGTAGAAGATTAAGCTTCCTCTTCACTCAATATGTTCCCCATTTGCATTCATGACCTGAAGCGCCTAAAGCTTTTGCAGACCTAGGCAATATAATCTGAGGACATTTCTCTCCAATGCTTTGTTATGGAGGTCCGTAGAGAGATCAAATTCGAGTGAGGCTGTTCACATACACGTGCGTCAATATTCGTCCCTATACTGAAACCCAAAGGATTGAAGTCAGGCGAGCTAGGTGACCACATCTCTTTTGACCAGAATTGAGGCATGTTGTACCTCAACCACATTTGTGTTTTCTTCCACGTGTGGGATATGCAGATAGATGTAGATAGATGTAATCCAAGGCAAAACATACCATTTTTCTCATGCTCGATATTACGAGTTACTTTCATCTTAACGGATTGTATCAACCCTGGTGTTCTCACAGATCGCTTCTAAGTAATCTAAGGATGTCATCCTTGTCGTACATTCTTAAAAAAAGTCTTAAAAACAAATTTAAATCTAGTAATCTGTTTGTAAACAATAACTGACACCTGGAGCAACATTTTGTAAAACTAGGTTGAGAGACTCGAGCGGTAAGGTGTATTAGTGAGAGTCTCAAAATTTTCTGACGCATACTGTACATATTTCGTTTCGATTTCTTCGTGTTTCGTCGTGAAATCGAAACGAAATATGTACTTTTTGAACAAAACCAAAAACCCATGAATGATAAAATGAGTGATTTAAAATCAAAGCACGTTACATTTTCGATTACCGAAATAGAAAATTGCGGTACTTATAAGTATTAAATATGAGAAAGTGAATGTATCTTCGTATTAAATATGAGAAAGAGGTTATTTATCGAATATCTAATAAATTAGATATTAATCTATTTGATAGAAGAGTTGATGATCCATGTCCAGTAGAAATTCATAAACTTACTTTATGTTCTTCACAGATCGGGTCACGTTTCCAAGCCTCACTATCACCACAATCACAACATCCTCCTCCTCCAGAAGTGCACATTTTATACTTATGAAGACGATGCGATGATTTTTTGAAACACATTGAACATAGAACACACGTTGGATCCATACCTGCAAATAGGAAAATATTTAGGATTGTTCATACCTGCAAAATTCTATTTTTACAAACGTAAGTTGAAATGAAAGGTCTTACAATCCCATATAATGCTACCAAATTTCATCCCAATACGACTTCCAGTTCCGAAATTACAGTCTGATAGGAAAATTTAATTTTTAGAGACGTGTTTTACCTATCTCATTTAGAAAGGTTATGATATCTCGACTAGTAAACATTGGTCCGGAGGGCAAAGTGTCAAATACCATTCGAATATGCGGTTTGACAAGTTTCGAAACTTTTTTGCGTATTTGTTTCGCGAGTTTAAAGTAAAATGTAGCGTCATAAAATGCGCGCAAAATTTTATCCGCTTCAGTTGAACGAACCCTCGCACTAAGCACACCAAGAAAAACGGACACATAGAAACAAGAACTTTTTTCAGTGATTGAGCGCAGTGGGTTTACCTCTCGTTATATTGACTTGTAAAAAAGGCTAGACGTAATGGATTTTTGAATCCTTCACACTTTGAATATATGCTAATTCAATCGTTATTGTTAGTGATTACTCTTACACTAGAGCTATAAATCATGAGTAATTATGAATGACTAACATGAGATTGTATGTATATGTATTGATCAACTTGCTAACCATGTATATGTCTGTTTTTTTTAATGTTTATCATATTGTTTGTATCACTATAATACTTGGTTTGTATTTCATTCAGTAGCTTGTCAATGATGAAGTTATAGTTTTGCTATAAAAATTGCTACAATCTGAAATAATACTTGTTATACGATATCACACAGCCAGGCTTTATTGCTTCAGCAACATCAATGCATTGAACTCAACAGAATTGGACATTATTAGCATTATAAATGACAGTTACTTAGACAATAAACAATTTCTTACAATGCCCATTTTATTGTATTCAACTCGTTTTTATTTCAACACAAAACCCAATGCTGTATAAATTCGCGTCATAATTTTATTTTTGCTGAACACAGCTGCCTGTTGATGCAGACGTGTTAGTTGATTGTGCAAACTCTAAAGCAAATTACAACGCGATATCGTTAAACCTAATGGTTACATTTGCGCTAGATTGTAGTTTTCTACAAGTGCTTGGATTCGACATTATTTTCTAGTGCGTGCAACATTTATTCGGCGTGTTATTTGTAAAATAGTTTTTTTCTCGGTTGAACTGTGACGCTTCAATACCAATTGTTTGGTCGGCATCTCCGCTGTTGTGTTGCCCGCTCAGGGGCGAAGAGGAAGAAAATGACTTCTGTTCAATGCAGTGTTTGTTCTACGAGCATTCTCTCTGTATCTGATCGTATATATTGTCTCGGTGGTTGTAACCAAGTGCTGCATTTGAAATGCTCTGATCTTAATAATGCTTGTTTGGGTCTGATGCGTGAAAATATCGGACTGAAATACATGTGTTTCGACTGTCGCAAAAATCAAACCACACTGAACACTGTGATGAAACTATGCACCGATCTACTAAGCAAAGTAGATTCGTTATCAAAAACAGCAGCGCACAATGCGGAAAAGTTCTCGTAAACTTTTTCAAATTTCGGTTGTTTTAGCTAAAATTTTATAATTTTGAGTTGCATTTTCAGATTCTGTGTGAAATTCTGCTACAAACACTACTTTTCAGTTCTAAAGTCATCCCCGTGGAACGGAACAGTTACCGTTTATACATTTCAAAAATCAATTACGGCTCGGCAAAGCAAATTTTCAAAATTCTAAGAATACTTAGTTATGATAAATTTGATTTCGAAAACTTAAGTGTTTTTGGTTTTTCGAAAATCAGTCTAGTTTTAGAATAATTGATCAAAAACGCGATTTTCGCATTCCGCTACACTATTTCTTCACAATTAACAGCACGGTTCTATTTCCTCTTGGAACTATTATTTACTTCTGTTTCTTCACAATTAACAACACGGTTCTATTTCCTCTTAGAACTTTTATTTACTTCTGTTTCCTCTCAATTAACAGCACGGTTCTATTTTAATGCCCAGGGGCAGCAAACTCTTCAAGGAAAACCGTTATTATTCGTTATCTTTTTTCAGTAACACTAAAATGGATGTACGCTTCTAGGACTGTATGTTTTGTTCACTTAAAATATCTCAACTACGGCAACCGCGACTTGCGACCTTTCTGGAAAACTGATTGCACTTGAACTCACGAGAACTGACTGTCCGACTAACGGCTATTTATCGTCCACTCTTTGGAACCGACTAACTTGTCTACGGGCCGATGCCCGAGACTAACGGATATTTTCCGCGAACACTCTGAGACTGACTAACTCCTAACTCTTCCCAACTATGAGTTTTTAAGCTCCTAACATTTACTTTCGGGTAAAGCCCGAAGATTTTAGTACAAGCCGAGCTTGTGATTTTAAGTAGACAGTTCATCCGACTTTCTTCCGAAGTTATACCGTAAGCCGAGACCACTGTCACTTTGCCAGTGGCAGTGACTAGTGTCCGTGAAAAAAAAACTTTGTTTCTACAACATTGCTACGCTGACTAATGCTCGAAAATGTGCATGCTTATATAACAAAGTTTATACATGAAGGTTGCGGCTACGCTGGTATGAGACTTTCCTTCACAAGTTCCTATTTTTTTACAATACTAGCAAATTCAAAGGAAATTTGCTAAGGGCGCTGCACCACATACACATACATAAGACCTTTCATTTTAACTTACGTTTGTAAAAATTGGATGAGCGGTCTCTGAGAAAATCGATTGCACGATTTTAGTTTATTTTGCACATTTTACTCCATAACTCCCGAACCGGAAGTAGGATCCAGATGAAATTCAATAGCAACATATGAGACTACAAGGCCTTTAATTTAAATCTTAGTTGAACAAAATCGGTTGAGTGGCTGGTTGAGCTGAGCAATGTCTCTGTGTGTATGTATGTGTATGTTTGTATATGTATCAAATCAACTTACTAGGTTTTCTCGGAGATGTAAAAAAAATCTAAACTTTGAATAAAAAAAATCTAAACTTTGACCAGTTTGTCTCAAAACTACACAAACCGATAGCCATTATCAGTAGGGAACTAAACGAACCGATTCCGGCTATCCTGCTTCCCGGGCTCCGGTTCTGGAAGAATCGGAAATAGTGGAGATATATTCCAAAAGGGATCTCACTCACTTCTCTTCACGATGTTTGCTCGATTTCAACAAACTTAGATTCTAATGAAAGGTCTCATGGTCCCATACGGAATTCCTGAATTGCATTCGGATCCGATTCTCGGTTCCAGAGTTATAGGGTAAAGTGTCATAAATACTGTACACCTTCACCTAAACTGGCAAAACAAAAATCGTACAAATAAATTTTAACTGGTCTCAAAACTACACAAATCGATAGCCATTATCAGTAGGCAACTAAACAGACCAATTTAGGCTATCCTGTTTCCCGGTCTTAGGTTCCGGAAGCACGGACGGAACATTTAGAAACACATTTTGTTTCTTACACACCATTCGTAAAACATATTAATAAGATGTTGCAACTCACGGCAATCAGCTTCTTTGCGAATAACGAGAAATATTTTCAAATCGTCAGCAAAAAATAATTAGCCGCCATGTCTTAAGAAAAATACAGCATCGTTCACAAACAACCAACAAAGAAGTGGTCCTAGAGTACTTCCCTGAGGAACTCCTGAGATACTTGCAAATGGTTCAAACACAGTATTTCCAATTTGTACGACAACTTTACGGTTAACGAGATATGTTCGGAGCCATTGACAAAATCTGGTCGTACATCCTAGTTTGCTCAGCTTGGTTAACAAAATTTCGTGATTCACAGAGTCAAAAGCAGCTTTAAGGTCAGTCAGACCGTGTCTATCTGGAATTTGTTGGACATTTGCTCGGTGCAAAACGATGTGAAACAAACGAGATATGTCTCAACCGACCGACCAGGGAAGAATCCATGTTGGCAACTGCTAATGTAATGGCGACAAACTGATCCGAAGATCTTAGATTCAACACCCAGCGACGTGATTCTTCGGTAATTAACGACGATACACTTGTCACCTTTTTTATAAACCGGGAACATTATAGACCGTTTCAAATCAGTTGGAAATGATTGCTGCTGGAGCGACAAATTGAAGATATAAAGATATAAATTTGTCACTGCTAAAATGTCCGACCATTTTCTTAAAATAGCGGATGGTATGGTGCTGATACCTGGAGCATACAACGACTTGATTTTCTTAACGGCTGAAATAACCATTTGTTCGGAGATATGAAAAATGTCCATATCAGCGGGAACATCACGAGCAGCGTTTTCAAGTTCGATGGCAGTAGGTGAGTCAGTCGAAAAGACACTTGCAAAGTATCTAGCAAATAGTGAACACTTATCAATAGCTGTTGTAGCTTCATTATCGTAATACATCATCTTAGATGGAAGTCCCATTTCATTTCTCTTCGTATTGACAAATGACCAGAAGCTTGTAGGGTTGTGCCTTAGGTTATTTTGCATACGATTCACGTAGCGATTGTATAGAAATTTATTATAGATACGATATTCGTTACTAACTGTAGTGAAGCGATGCTTAGATATAGGGCAACGTCTGTTTGTATATATACGCAAAGCTTTGGCACGAATACGTTTCAGATTCCGTAAGGTGACGTTAGACCGAGGTGGTTTTCTAGGAGGTTTACATTTAGGTACACAGTTCTCAACACAATTATGCAATTGACGATTATAGTGGGTAACGGCAGCATCAATATCAACAAAACTATATAGCGTACTCCAATCAATTTGCAACAACAAGTGACGCAATGTTGTCAAATTTGTTTTACGAAAGTTGAAGCGATCAAACGGAATCAATTCTTCGTATTGCAACGAATGGCTGCTGGCAGAAATTACAACTTCTAACGCCGGGTGAAAATCATCAAGTGGAACCATAACGCTAGGAGCTTCTATTACAGTGCATTCAGATAGACCAGCCTCATTGATAAATACGAGGTCAAGAAAACGCGATTGGTGATTGGAAATCGTGCTAACTTGTCTTTGACCATGGAATGCTAGCCCATCTAGGAGTACTTGGTTAGCATAAGTCATTGTTGAGGTCGTTGGGTCAGGATAAGCATAACCGTACTCGGATGAGGTCCATATGAGACCAGGTTTATTGAAGTCACCAAGAATTATGATGACGCCATTATCCTTAGCCTGAGAAGATACTCGTTCGACAGCATCGAGAAGTATTTGCATAATGCTACCATCATGTTTCTTTTCGGGGGGAATGTACACTGCTCCAATGTAATAATTCTTCATTGGCGCTGAAATCTTAGCCCAATGACCTCGCTTGAAGTAAGTGTGGCTGAAACAGCGATCAATACTCCACCACCCCGACTGCGTAAGCTACTATTAAAGTTACGATCCATTCGATATACGGAGAAAGCGGCACCGAAAAGTTGTATCGAATTTATTCTCGAGTCAAGCCAAGTCTCTGTGAGAACATATATATCGTAGTCACCATCTACAGCAGTCAAATATAAGTTGTCGATTTTTGTATTTAATCCTCCAACATTTTGGTAGTACATCCTCAAATTGTAAATATCAGGTACTGAATTAGGACGACAACGCTGGAAATGTGAGGAAGTAGTATTGGGATTAACAGTGCCGCACAAGTTGTACTCGCCTGTGACGAGGGCAATGATGCCCTCGCCAAAATTGTGAGAATGCATTATGTGGTAAATAACTGCTTCTTCGTCCAAGTCAGATGTTAATGTTTCACCTAGAAAGGCGCAAACAGCTAAGCGTGGTACATCATCTGGCTGGTAGAACGTGCAAACGGCTTCATTTCCAACAGAGGTAATAAGCTGGAACACAGGACGATGGATTGTTGAGTTTATTTATTTATTTATTTATTTATTTAATCAACAGACAAATTTAAGTCCTAATGATTGTTTCTAAGTATATTTAAAAAATTTTCGCTTATTCGGCTGCGGGAAAAATGAAAATCGAATCCCGTCGAAACACCGTTGAAGGTTCGTTGCAATCCAATGACGGCACCGTTGATTCCGTAGTTAGTACGACGTAGAGGCAATCTGAGGAGGTTGTTGTTGCGGAGAGCTCTGGAACGAACGTTGAGGTTGATTTGACTAAGAAGTGCTGGGCAATCGATATTGTTCGTCAAGACATCGGCAATCAGCATTGCACGGGACAGGTCACGACGCACTTGCAAAGTATCGAGCCCGATAAGCATTCCACGGCTTTCGTAGCTCGGCAGCTGATGAGGGTTGGTCCACGGCAATTTGCGAAGAGCGAAACGAACGAAACGTCGTTGGATTGACTCAATTCTGAGAACACCATTAACATAGTGAGGGTTCCATATCACCGAGCAGAATTCGAGTGTTGAGCGAACAAGTGAGCAGTAGAGCGACTTTAAACAGTATATATCTGTGAAGCGCTTAGCAATTCTCATAACAAATCCCAAACAACGAGAAGCCTTCGTAACTATGTAACCAATATGCTGCTTGTAATTCATTTGTTCGTCTAGATAAATTCCAAGATCCTTGACACAAGTAACTCTTTCAATCGCAGCATCATGGAGGCAATAATCAAACCGCAAAGGGTCTTTCTTACGAGTGAACGTGATAATGGAGCATTTGCTAATGTTTAAAGTCATTCGGTTGATCTCGCACCACCTTGAAAAAATGGTCAGTTGACGCTGAAGGTATGAAGCATCCTCTGCACTCTTGATTATTTGGTATAACTTTAAGTCATCAGCAAAAGATAGTCGTGGGCCTTCTAGTGAGTAATTTACATCGTTGAAATAAAGGAGGAAAATCAGTGGACCGAGATGGCTTCCTTGAGGTATTCCGGAAAAAGCAAAGAACTCCTGCGATAGGCTGTCATTGATTTTGACCGCCAGCCGTCGATTGTAGAGATACGATTGCATCCATCGAAGAATACTGGAACCGAAGCCCAGCCTATCCAGTTTGGCGATCGTGATAGCGTGATTGATTTTATCAAAAGCTGCGGAGAGATCCGTGTAAATAGCATCCGTTTGGAAGCCATTAGACATAGCATCCATTATGTACGTCGTAAAAGATAAGAGATTAGTAGCAGTGGAGCGTTTCGGCATGAATCCGTGTTGAGTTTCCGCGATGTATTGTTTACAGTGGTCGAAAATTGGTTTAAGAACTACTAATTCGAACAATTTAGGTATGGCGCTTAGGGCAGTAATTCCACGATAATTGTCAATGTTCTTTTTGTCTCCTTTTTTGTGAACTGGAAACATGTAGGAAGATTTCCACATGACGGGAAAGACTCCGGTCGTGAGTGATAGTTGAAACAGTTGGCATAAAGGAGTTACTATTGCACTTGAACATCTTTTCAAGACAACTGCCGGAATACCGTCGGGTCCAGGCGAGTGTGAAGGTTTAAGTTTTACGATTGCCGTTAGTACAGTGTCGATGTCGATATTGATTAAATTCAAAGACTGGCTCGATATGGGAACATTAAGAGCCGCCTGAGAGATTTGGTACGGGCTTAAGGTCTCTCTAGAAAAAACGCTGGAAAATTTTTTCCTAAACATATCGCTTATCTCTTGCGTGCAGGAACCAGTTTGTTGTTCGTAAAACATTGTCGAGGGTAGGTCCGATTCCTTTCTTAGCTCATTTACATGTTTCCAAAATGATTTTGGATCAGACTTTAGCCTCCTTTGCACATTGCGCAAATAGTTAGAGTAGCAACGCTTGGCTGTCTTTTTGTATACTTTATTTATTTGCATGTAATTTTGTCGAAACACTAAGCCGCCATTCTTCGAGTATTTCTTCAATGCGGTCCTTTTTGAACTTTTCAAACGTATTAGCTCTGCGGTTTGCCACGGAGCCTGTTTGGAGGGCTGAATAATTCGCTTAGGAACGTATTGATCGATTGCATACGTCATAACGTTAGAAAAGGATTGAGTCGCAAGATTAACATCGTCGTTGTCAAGAATTTCACTCCAGGTCAAGTTAGAAAGAAAAACAATGATACTATTGTAGTCGGCTTTTTTGAAATTGTAGCTGACGATGCGAGAATTATATCGATCGTGCGACGATCCATCTGATTCGAGTACAATGTGGAGCGGAGGGTGGTGTCTAACGGATTTCACCAGAGGAAAGGGTGCTGCGATAATTCTGGGTGCACAATCGGATTGGCTCGAGAAACAGAGGTCGAGTATTCTGCCATTCTCATTTTGAACGTGATTCACTTGACGTAACAGGTTGAGACTGTATCGGTCAAGCAAGTTCGTGATACCAGTGTGGAAGGATGAATGTAACGGATCTACATACAGGAAACCGTCCGAAGCGGGGATCCATTTCAGGCCGGGAAAATTGAAATCACCGATAATAAAGATTTCATCACTAGGTCGCATATGAACGGAAGTAATTTCGTCTATCGATTGTATATGCGTATCGATCAGTGACAGGTCACGTATCCGGTCCGGTGGAAGATAAACCACACAGAGAAATAATGATGAGCTATCACTCAAACTGATCTTCACACATACCTGCTCAACGTTGTTTTCAGAAGCGTTCTGCAAAAGTTGTGCTTTCAAACGACGACGAATAGCAACAAGAACTCCACCACCGATGATTTTGTTACTATTGCGGGAGCTGCGATCGGTTCGAAATACTTCGTAGTTGCTATCGAATGCTTGTATGGACAGCGTATTTTCGGTCAGCCAAGTTTCTGTTAATGCGATGATATCAAAACAGTCGTCCGAACAGGCTAGTCGGTAGTTCTCCAAGCATGAATTCATACCGCCAGCGTTCTGATAATAAACGTGAATTTTTAAAACGTTTCGAAGAGCAGGTAGTCTATGTAAGTTTGAGCTGGAAGCAGGGAGGCAGTCAATTGTTGAATTGTGCAAGTTGCTAGTATACTTGCCGGCGGCGACGGGTTGGAAGACCTCTTCACCGCTCTCGCACACTGGACCGGGACGGCTGACGAGCGCTGGCTGCGATGGCACGACTGTGGCGAGGGGATCAGAGGCTTCCATAATACCAACTGCATTGCGTCCCAGTGTCCGGTGAGTAGAAGTCATCGAACTGGAACCGGAGAACGAATCAGCGCATACATAACTGGGAAATGATAAATACTTGCCATGGAGAAAAGTTTGGAAACCCCCTTCACCGCATCCGCCCACAGGACCGGGACGGCTGATGAACGCTGGCGGCGACGGCACGACTGGGGCGGGGGTGTCGGAGGCTTCCATTAATCGAACAACGATGCGTCCCAGTGTGTTACATCCAGTTATTGTCGAGCAGCATCCACTTGTTTGTCAAAGTAGTTGAGAAGTACTCGGCTGTGATTGGAACCAGATTGTTTCCACCGTCCGACAAAGAGCTTAACAACGTCCGGATCCTGAACCATGGAGAGATTAGCATGAGCCATCGAAGAAATTTCGTCATTAGACACATCAGGGCGAATCCTCGAAAGATAGAGCCAAAATTTGTCAGTCGGTTTAACACTAGGAACAGAAACAACGTTTGCTCCCACTTTTTTTGAGCCAGACTGGCACTCTATTGTTTGCTTATCTAAATCGGATCCACGGGGACATTTAGAAGCACGGCGAGGAACAATTTTAGGCCAGCGCGTAGAAAGTGTAGTATCTGATTTCGCTAACCGTTTCAGTTCAGTTTGCAGATTATTTATAGCAGCCGTTAGCAATGTTAGGGGAGACTTTTCATCGGCAATTTGAGTTATAGAACAGAGATGCGAGTTCTCAAACATGCCAGCACAGTTATCACACATCCAAAACAAGTTTCTACGGTGCGATGTAAAATAACCCATAAGTGCGCGCGAAACACCAGAGCATGCCATAAGAATAAACATCCACAGTATCCTCGACAAACAACAGAATCAATACCGGTGATTACTTGGCTGCATTTGGAACAATTCTTTTCCATGTTGTTCTTCACCACAGACTCTGACAAGTGGCAGAGAGCAAGATGATTGCTAGAGATGATTGTTATTGTTTAGATGTTTGCACACAATGAGCACTTCAATAACAATATTAACGCCACAGAATAATCTAAATCATGATGAAATCCGTAACTGAATGTTTTGAATAGATGAACAGACGATAGTTAGGTATTGAGCGCACTACGATTTTGAATCGATTCAACAATATAACAGACTAAAATTCGTTAAAAACTGGAGCTTGAAAAATAACTAGCCAAAACTCCAAAAAATTGAACAGTGTTCCCGAACTTTCTGTATATGTATATATATATATATATATATATATATATATATATATATATATATATATATATATATATATATATATATATATATATATATATATATATATATATATATATATATATATATATATATATATATATATATATATATATATATATATATATATATATATATATATATATATATATATATATATATATATATATATATATATATATATATATATATATATATATATATATATATATATATATATATATATATATATATATATATATATATATATATATATATATATATATATATATATATATATATATATATATATATATATATATATATATATATATATATATATATATATATATATATATATATATATATATATATATATATATATATATATATATATGTCTCACTGCTTAAAAGCTGTACAAACCGAATTAATCCGTTCGGTAATCCGTTCAGTAAAAGTTTTATTTGCTGAATGATCGGTACAGTTCCACTGAACTTCGATCTGTCATAATTCTAAGCAAGGATGGCTTTTATCGTATCATAGAACGTTCAATCTTCACTCTTCACACGATTGAATCAGTGCCATCAAAGAGGAATGGAAAACATCGCAACAACAAACACCCGGCATGGCTTATTTAACATAGAATAGACACCAGTGCGAGAGTGAATTTCTCTCGATGACATTTCTGAGAATCAAAGGTTAGCACGCTGCTGTGGGGATCTTCTCTGAAGCAACAAACGGTCGCTTATTCTCGTTTCGCGATCCGATTCTGTATGGGCAGTGGATAATTTCGATAGAATCATTTTACTATTGCCGCTTATTCTAACTATGTGCATATAACCTTTGTAA